>NC_143014.1:94766088-94953588 GCF_055824585.1 Amblyomma mixtum | reverse complement strand
GAAGCATACTACTTTAGCTACCACTTCAGCCCTTCACCGTGGTTATGCGCCTCCAAATCACGTGATACATGACGTCACACCACGTGACACGATGACGTCACGACAGTAGAGAAACGGGGGCCCATCTCGCGCCGTCGCTGTGGTTGTGCGCCTCCAAATCACGTGATACATGACGTCACACCACGTGACACGATGACGTCACGACAGTGGAGAAACGGGGGCCCACCTCGCGCCGTCGCTGTGGTTGTGCGCCTCCAAATTACGCGACACGATGATGCTTCGCATTCTCCAGGCTTAACCAAGTTAAGCCTCAGCCATTTTTTTTTTTTTCTGGTAAAGAGTACGTATAAAGAAAGAAACGCCTGAAGGTTACTTTCGCATTTGAAGCGCGCGCGCGCGCGCGCGCGCACGCACGCACGCACGCACGCACGCACGCACGCACGCACGCACGCACACACACGCACACAGCCCCGCCGCGGTGGCTCAGTGGTTACGGCGCTCGGCTGCTGACCCGAAAGACGCGGGTTCGATCCCGACCGCGGCGGCCGAATTTCGATGGAGGCGAAATTCTAGAGGCCCGTGTGCTGTGCGATCTCAGCGCACGTTAAAGAACCCCAGGTGGTCGAAATTTCCGGAGCCCTTCACTACGGCGTCCCTCATAGCCTGAGTTGCTTCGGGACGTTAAACCACAATAAATCAACCAACCAAACCAAACCAACACACACACACGCACACGCACACACGCACGCACGCACACACACACACGCAAATGGTGCGCCAAAAGCTGAAGCTATAGTGTAGGACCTTTTTACAGACATATTCGGCATTGAAACCACGCCTGAAGGAGTCGAGGAAAATCATCAGGATAAAACATGAGTATTAAAAAGTGCAGAAAAACGCATGAAAAAAAAAACTCAAGGAAAGGAAAAGGACGCGTACAGGTACATAAATCCTTGATTTATGAAACTAAAAAAAAAAGGGCAGCAGGATTACAAGTGCGGCAGCTTCGGTACTCCAGGAAAAGGTTTGGCAGATAATTAACATTTACTAAGTATAATTTGCTAGGTATCTTAATTTGTAGTTTAAATGTCGCACTAAAAGGGGAATCCAAGTAGGCCACAACTACACGGTATAGAGTTGGTAGCGTCCAAGAGTACTTGCTTTGTGCTTTCGACTCTGTCAAACCCTTGTCGACTAGCAAAAACTGTTTGCGTACGTATCTCTCCTCCGTAACGGCTGTGAATACCAAGTTTTTACACTGCACAGCGATTAAGTTAATTCACGAGTTCCGCTGGGTGCTTTTTTTTTCTCTCGTCTTAGGATGCAGTCTATTATAATAATGAACTATAGTGAACTTACAAACAAACAGTGTGCTGCACTCCGTGTTTTACAAACATACAGGAGAAGTCGCTGACTGTCTATATTTTACTTCGCGCTAAATTCTATAGCAACCAGTATCAACCTTTCTTATTACGACCAGTATGGTGAAATGAGGAGTGCCCACCGATCACTGAGTGAATTATAAAAGGATTCGTTCACGTCTGTGTCCCGCGAGTCCCCAAGAACATGTTTCGGGGTGAGCCCAAGGGCCTACGTT
Organism: Amblyomma mixtum; assembly: GCF_055824585.1. Taxonomy (NCBI): domain Eukaryota; kingdom Metazoa; phylum Arthropoda; class Arachnida; order Ixodida; family Ixodidae; genus Amblyomma; species Amblyomma mixtum. Next base: position 94,951,991 of record NC_143014.1, on the reverse strand, counting down.
TTTATGCGAGAAAGTTTTCCTCATAACACGCAAGAGGGCATGAGCTTCAGCATTTGCACAAACACTCTCGTGATGCGCGACGTCCGAGCACGTTGAAGAATTCCTTGCGGTCGAAATTAATCCGAAGAACCCCCACCACGTCACCTCTCATAAGCCGCGCGCAGCGTCGATAAGTTCAACCCGCATATTTTACATACCAAAAACTGCAGTCAATAAAAGTGCTACTGACAATGCACATTTTGGTACCGCGCATGGTGTCCAGTCTGTTGCAGCCAACTGGTTATCTATACAGCGCAACATTCCATACTGCGTGTGTATTCGATGTAATTTTTATCGCTGCGGCACCGTAAACTACCGGCACTACAGACGCGAATCGACAAACCCGCGCACTCCCGACTGCGTCAGCACTGAGAGCACAAAAGCCCCTGGCCCAGGACAGCCCGCCCAGACGGACAGCTCCGTGACCTCCGTGGAGCGGAGCGCCCTTTTCCCAACAGTCAAGGTGAGGCTAATAGCAGGCCGCGACAAACAGTTCTGCATCGCACGGGGCCGTCCTTGCTGAGACAAAACATCGAGATAGATCCGCCATGGGACGGCGGTCATTGTCCGGCGCGGATGCATATGACGCCGGGGCCCACAGATGCGGCCGTTCAGCATCGGCGGCTCTGCGAACGCCGCCCGATGACCTTCGGGGGACGCGCGCTCCCCGCAAAGATAGGCGCGCTTCTGCTCCGCGCAGTGGGGCCAGTGGGGCCCCGCGCGCACCTTCGAAAAAGCGTTGCGTCACTGGCCTCGGCGCCACTTGTAGCGGCTTCTCCGGAGAGCACGACGCACGTGTCCGCATATGCGCAATTAGAAGACTGCGGCACGACGACTGAGTTGGGCAAAGACCACGCGACAAAAGCCTGCTGAGGTGAAGGACTTCTCTCCCTTCCGAGCATAGAGGCTCAGGCGAACGTCTTTTCACAACCCCTCAAAGAAACAGCGAGCTTCATCAACTCGGATTAGCGACACACGCGAGTGACCGTTATGTCTCAACCTGTCCGGACCGTCCCATAAGGACGCAACGCGCCTTTCGCCGTCGGAAGAAGGTTGGGAAGCAGTGTCGCCACCGCAGCCACCCCTCGACCTGCATCCCCGCGGCGCCCGTCAGGTTACCCTGCTCTCCATTTTGGTGCTTTGCGCTTCATCGAGCAGTCTACGTTTGCCGAGAGCTCGCTGGCGCGGAACACACCGTCGTTCCCATGGCTATGCGCATTGCAGGGCGCCGGTTTTACAAGGTTTGTTCGCTCCGGTGCCCCTCCTGTCTCCGGAATGGCGGCGGCCACGGTGCGTCCAAGGTCGCCACAGGATGGGACGCCTCGTCCTCTCCTCCTGCACTTTGATCGCACGGAATGCGGCGCGCCGTCCAGTGTTCGCGATAACGGCGTGAGGATTCCAGGAGAAAGTGTCATAGGGCCAAACGCTTCGTTTTCGCGGTGCAAGTGTATACAGTGTCCTGCAAAGATTAACCGCAAAGATTAACACCAATTAAACCAAGCGCAATGTTCTGTGATTTAACTGTGACATGATCGTTAACAGAAAATCGCCTGCCTTATGGCCTGCAGAGCAGTCCCGCGTGTGATTTCGATATACGCGGGCACTGTGAAACCATTAATAGACTCTCTCCGCGCATTTCTTCGTAAAACAAGACAACACTCCATTTCTGTAACTTAATGTTCTACATCTTCATCCCCATTTCTTAGGCTATGCTAAACGACTGATTCGTTAAATTAAAGGAAAATAATGGTGATTACACCCGTGATAATGCGGTTGATCAGCGCTGCAGCTTAAGCCCATTGTGCTTTTTCGTCTGTTGCAGTTTCCTTTGAATGGTGCTGCCCTGCATTAGTGAGTGATTATTGTGCTTCTGTTCTGGCAGGGTTACTCTGGCCTCCCGCATAAGTGCAGTGTTCAGAGCTCGACGTCCCGCCTCGGCGACATTCATGGCCCTCCCCAGTGGCCCTCCCTAAACACGACTGGGGTGCCACGTCACCGCAGGCGGATTTATCATAACTGCGGCGGCTGCTGCTGCGCAGGATGTCACGCCATGCAGTGCTTCCAGGACGTTATCCTGAGCTGCGTTTCAAGGCGTTCGGCGCCGTCTTGTTGCGAAAGCCTGCCCCACCTGATGACGGCGAAGTTAGCGTGAGGCACCGGCTATGTGCACGGAATGGCCGCGTGATCGCGGACGCTCGATGGTCACGACGGCGGCGACTACTGTTCCTACGTGGAGGTATAGTGCACTAGATAGCGGAGGTCGCGAACCCCCGCTTTAACTAGCACTGTTAAAAAACAATAATAAGAATCAGTGGGCGATAGCAATGAGACCTCAGCAGTCACGGTGGATTACAGAAACGCAACTGGACCGTGACGTCTAGGATTAGAGTAGGTTTGGAAAACAAGCGAGTAAAAGTTGCAAGGAAAAAGCAGGACATGTAAGCGCAAAGTGAAAAAGTTCAGCTTATACGCTCTTGCTGTAGATAGCTCTGAATACCTGAACAGCGTAGATATTCCGAAGACAACACTTCATCAGAAGTCCAGTCTGGAACTGAACTAGAAGATCAGATAACTAGAAAAGACACAGGCAGGCTCTTTCGATAAACGAACGCAGCAATCAGGAAACGCTACAACCTGGCTGTGTGGAATACCAAAGATCAGGCAGGGTTAAAGAACTGTTAAAATTGTCAACATGAAAAAGACTCGGAAGGCGAAAACCTGTCTGAAACCCGAAAGCAGCAGGTGAAAACAAAGCATTAGCAGAAATGAAGATAAAAGAAACTAATACAAGATACAGACATCAGCGTCTGCAGCTTAACAGCACACAGAAAAAAATTGAGAGGAAATTTGATATTGTCCGTATAAAATGTTTACAGCCGAACAACCCGGGAACACCCGAAGCTCCTACATAAAATGGCGCCTCAGAATCTGAGATTCCAAATTAAGGAAAGCTTTGCCAACAGTGGCAACGGAGAGTCAGTAATGGTCCCAGTGTCCTTTGCAGTGTCAGTGACGCCTCCCGAGGGCCTGCATTTCATCCTGGCATCGGATTATCTCATCCGCATACACTGGGCGTTCCAAAGAGACGTGTCGTACTGTCTTCAGCGAACCGCTGTTCCGCCCAGACAACACGCTTAACTGTTCACAAACAGGCGAAGTCGGCAGTCCTGAATTCCTGAGTGAGACGAAATGAGACGCGGCAGTTTTTTCATTGCGAGTAGTTCGATCGAGTTTTGGACGATGAGACGACAAGCTTCTTGTCTATTACCCAAGCCTAAAATCTCAGTTTTTCAACTGCCTTCTGGGAAGCAGAATATGTACTTCGTCCGCTTTACGATGCTTCTCGAGTGGCTTAAATTCATAACTGCGGTGCCAGAATTTGACGGCTCAGTTGTGGAATCTAAAATTCTTGTTACGCCTTTTTCGCACGTTGAAAAGATGTGAATGCAAGCAAAAAAGGATTTTCAAGACGGCCCCAATTGACTGCGAAACTAAATCTCCAGCTGAATTTTCTTTACGTGGTATGGGGTAACAGTAGTTTTATGGCAAATATTTTATCTTGTACCAGGCCCTTCTTTCGTGGTCACGCCACATGATAAGAAGGGCCAGGACGAGTGCGCAGCCATTACCATGACAGCAGCCATTGGCTTGCTCGCCGACTTCGATTAAGAGAACCAAAAGCAGGATAACTGCGGGCGCCTGCACTAAATCCTTTGGCAATTAGTGAGTGCCGATAAAGTATTCCATCACTGAAATTAGTTCATGAAAACATCGTAAACGACCACGGTCGACTGACGGGACGGCACCAAAGGCGCTTGTTATCACGACCTGCCACGAGCGCGTAATTCAACTCTGCCGGGACACTGCCGAGCTGTCAGCGCTAAGAGCTCCATGCCGAGTCGGCGCACTCTCGAGAAAGCGATGAGATAACTTTGCCCCATTTCTGTGCCACGTTGTCATTCGCTAGTTGTTAAATGGTGTGCAGAATTCTCCGCGAAAACCAGCTGACATGAAACCGACCGTCGCCTTCATGATAGGGGTTGTTTCAGAGGTAGATGAGGAAGGTTCTTGCACACGGACACGTGTACGCGCCAGAACCTTTCAGATTGATGCGAAGGTGTGAAGAGGGGTAGATTTAATAAACTCCAACTCGTTTAACACTCCTCAGCAGTGTCAGCTGCGTCAAAAGGGTCCGCATGAAATCCGGAGGGCACTCCTCGGCTCATGGCAACGTTTGGAGTGATCTTTTGGAACACATATCACTAATTGGGAGTCGCGTAGTTCACATGCTACCCAGGGCAGTAGTCGCAAGTGCTGCGCGACAAGGATGAACGCCTGCGCAGCTCGCTTCTCTCGCTCATCGACTTGTGCTGTAACATCGCACTCGCTCCCCTCGAAGCGCTGCATGCACGCGCTAGCGGTCATTCGGCAGCTGACTGCACGAACACGTGCCCGGCACGTTGGGCAGGATACCACTCGGCCCCACATTCTGCCGAGCACCGCAGGGGAAACGAGCAGCGGCGCACAATGGGGATGACGAGAGAGGCGGAGGAAAAAAAATTGAGAGGCCGCGGAAAAGGCCGCACACTTTCACGGTCGACTTGGCGCCGTCAGATGCGCTGGACGACGGTGCTCTCACCCGCGGATGCGTGACGCTCGGTCGCCGCCGAGGCTACCCCCCCCCCCCCCCCCCCCCCCACCTTTCTCTTTCTTCTTTCGCCTAACCTAATAAGCCCTCAGCTGGAATCGCCGGGCGGCCCTTAGCGCTTCTTCCACTGACCGCGCAAATCTCGACGCTCCGCGAAACGAGGGCAGCGAGTCAAAGCGGAAACAGCGTCCGCGCATTTCCCCGAATGCACGCGCACCATTCACATCGTCAAAAAGTTACTCGCTCGATGAGAGCCAGCGAGAGTATACTGCCGCAGCCTCCTCGGGACTGTCCCGGCAGTTCGTTCCGCGGCGAAGCTGATGCGGGTGCCGCGCCACTTCGTTATCGGGGCTGCCGATCGAGTCCCTTTGGAGCGCCGCTCCATTCGTGGTCGCTGTCTGCTGTCCACGGCCGCTGTGCACGGGGACAAAAGCAGTCGCCCGAGTCGATCTCACGCTCGTTGCGAGTCGCCAACGAGGGCAATTCCTGCTCTGTAAGTGGTCGTATGACTCGCTTTCGTTTGAGTCCAACATCCCCGCCTGGTTTCTCGTCCGTTGGCCTCACATCTCAATGAAGCGTCTGTCTAGGCAGCAGCAGAGCGCATGGTTTAAAAGACAGGACATTTGAAAAGCCGGGTACAAAGTTTAAGCCGTCTATTTGCGCGCTGTTAATCGGCGAACTAGTGCGCTGCAAATTACATGACCTGTTTAAGGAAAGACATTCCTGTCGAGCAAGCAGCCATTGACACACCTGCTGCCCAGTAGACGAAATAAGTAACCACATTTTTCGGATTCGTTGTAGAGCGAAAGCTCTTCATAACAGGCATTCTGCCGGCATCAGCGTGAAACCGCCGCACGTATCAACTTCAAAGCAGAATCTGCCCACTTTATTGGCGGTAATGCTATGTTTTCGCCGATGCTGCGTTTAATATTCGCGAAAAGGTTGCATTTCCCACTATACCTAGCACGCATACACGAGGCTGATTTTAACAAAGTCTTTGTACTAAGTTGAATTGTGCCCCTATTTCATTGTGTCGTCTCTTATTCGGTTATGTCCGTCGTAGTGCAAGGAGGCGGTCGGCTCCAATCGCACTAATGGTACAGGGTTCGTTGTATACTCCTAGCCAGGTTTCGCGCGGTTGTGCCATTGCTGATGGCCAAAATCAACATCGACAATTCTATAGGTTGCCATGTTGCCCAAATGCGGATGTAGTCTAACGAGAGCTCCGAGAGGCCGAAGAGGAGGAGTAACGCAAAGACTGCGGTGGATGGGGAGGTCCAATGAGCGTGCACAGGTCTCTGCGTCATACCGACGTCATATCAACATTAAAAAAAAAAGTAGTAAAAAGGTAGTGAGTGAATCAGTTACTTACTCTGACCGCGTTTTACTACTTTCTTTAACTATTCATTACCCTCTTGAAGGTATAGTTAGTAAAAGTAAGCCCTTCCTGCCTTTTTACTACCTATGGTCACTAGTTAGTATCTGGTCAGTAACCATTCCAATAACCCTAAAATAAAGTCGTAGAATATAATTGCCGCCGCGGTGGCTCAGTGGTTACGGCGCTCGGCTGCTGACCCGAAAGACGCGGGTTCGATCCCGGCCGCGGCGGCTGAATTTCTTGAAGGCGAAATTCTAGAGGCCCGTGTGCTGTGCGATGTCAGTGCACGCTAAAGAACCCCCGGTGGTCGAAATTTCCGGAGCCCTTCACTACGGCGTCTCTCATAGCCTCAGTCGCTTTGGGACGTTAAACTCCAATAAACCAAACCAAACCAAACCAAAGAATATAATTGACACAGATTGTTTTGTGAATAAAATGGCTTTGTAATTAAACCTTTCTGCAGCGGCGTAAGGTTAGGTAGTCTAACCTAATTCTACAATCGCAACTTCACTCTCCAACGTAGAGCAATGGGAGACTGGGTAGTCCAGCTCGGAGCCGGAGGTACAACTCCGTGCGCCGGGCAGGGCCGAAGGCAGGGCCGAAGAGGTCGCTGCAAGGCTGGGCCGTGTAGCCTGACGTGCAGTCTGGAAGATAGCCGACCATTAACTTTAATCCGAATATCCCGTGGTTCCCTTCCTCACACTTTGCGATGAATAAAGTTTTTCTACTACTACTCTGATTAAGGCCCAACGGGTAAGAGCCACTAGCGCGTAACTGAGAGTCAGATTTCCTGAGTATTTAAGACGGAGAAAGATTTACTTGAGCGCTCGCAGTGCACGTGTCACGCGTGTGTGACCCTTTCTGATTTGTGCTTTCCTTGCATTCTGGAGCTTTGTGTGTGCCCGGTAGTGCTGTTTGATGCCATAAACTTGCATAATTTGTACATGTAATGCGCAGCGTGCCTAAGCAGTGTGTGATTTACGGCCGCAGCACACTCTGGTAGATCTTACTAGTGTCGGGAATTAGTCAAACTGAACATTTATCTTTTATTTTATTTTTCCAGTGTGCACAAATTTAACAAGCCACGCCAGCACACCGTACGAATAACCTAGCAACATATGCGAAAGCAGTTTATACCCATTTTCATACCAGCTTTCTGTTCGTGACTGTGGTGCTCTTCACCAGCTTCCTGAGGTAGTAACTTTCACTAGTTCTGCTTTTACTACCCTCACTTACTAAGAAGGTAGTCATCCGTGTGACAAGTAACTGGTTAGTAGTTACTTAGTGAATTCTCCGACCTTTTGCAGAAATTAAGTGTGAACGCCATACCTTTGAATGGAAGGCGCTAAAGAGTTTTGATAAGCGCGTGTATAGGCGCTGGTGTACGCTGCATGAATTCAGCGCAGTGGATATGACAGATTAGTGATGTCACAAACCGAATATGGACCGTTCCAACCTGTGTGCCGCCATATTTATCGCTGGGCATCTTTTTGTACCTGCTTCTACCAGGCGCTCCCTGTGCGTCACCTTATTGTTCGCTATTAGCTACTCTGCGCACCTGCCGTCTGCCGCAGGCGCAAGCGCAAAAAGCACTCCATGGCGAGCGATGCGACATCGTAGACACCAAGGAATGCTGCGTGCTAGCGCTCTGTAGGGAGCCTCGATCCCGTGTTCCTAGCGCTCTGTGTTCTAAGCTTTCGCTCAGTTTGACGATATACGCAGCAAAAGCGTTAAACATGGCGTGATTTTTATCTGACGCAGAAGATAACACTGGTTCGCCATGATCAGTGAAGTATATTCATCTTTGGATTGACGGCAGAGCCAGAGCTCCATTCATGAAACTTTTCGTGCAGTCTGTGTGTGGGAAAGCGTCCCCCCCCCTCCCCCAATTTCCTGTATTTTAGCGGAAAGTACGATTGTAGGCAGCTGCCTTTATTGATTCCGTTTTGCTAGCTTCCCTCTGTATGCTTATAGTCCTTTAGCACTTCCCCGCGAGCAGTTTCGCACACGTGGCCTCGTTTATTTTTCCGCCTCTTATCGTCGTCGCCACTACCATCACCGCTGCTGCTGCCGCTTCGTTCAAAACAGGAAGCGCTGCGCGAGTTACAGCATGCACTTTGTCCGCGCCTTTGGCGTGCACGTCATTACGTCTTGCTGACACATTCCCGCCGCTCCGCCGATTCTCTTTTTAGGCAGCGTATGACGGGCAGAAACGGTCATAATGCACTGCCCATCGGACAGACCGTAGTGTAAAAAAAAAACAAGATATGGGCTGCACGTCTTCCCCTCTCGCATTCACATCATCATCGGTCACCGCATCAGTACGTCGCCCAGCGCGACGCCTTAGGCAAAAGAGAAAAACCGAAGGAGATAGATGCACGGGCACCGCAAAACAATGAACATGGTGCTCGAGATGTTCCCACCCGTTTCGAGACCGCGGACAAGACTGGACCAGCGGAAGCTATTAGTCACGCGGTTGCCGAACCGTCGGCGGGAGTGGCTTAGCTGCGGGCCGCGAAACGGCCGCGTCGAAATGTTCGGGAGCCGCGGCGTCCCGTTATAGCCCCGCTCCCGATGCGCTGCGCATCGGTCGAACGCGGCCGCGGTGGCAGCCGCGAAAAGCGAAAACAAAGTGAGGAGGAACAAAGGCGCTGACCGCCGCCGTGCGCGCCCCGAGCGGCGGTCGGTTCCACTCGAGGGCCGCTGCTGGACTCCGAGCGGCGCCATTGTTCTGACCGAGACCGCCGCGCTCACGCCTGCAACAAAGGGGAAACACGGGCCGGCCATGTGTCAATTGCCTCTCCCGTACACGTTCGGTCACGCGAACGTGCGGGTCCGCCGAGGGCGGCTCAACCGAGATTCGGGGCGGAAATTTTCGTTTTTGTTTCTGGCAATGGAACGGCGCGTGCGGCCGAGCGCGGACCTCCCAAGTTTTCAGAACCTCGCGCGATGCAAGGGGCAGAAATAGCGCTCGAGGAAAGCGTTTCGGAGCAGCATCAAAAGTTCGTTCGTCGGCGTTTTCAGTCTAAGCCTTTCGCTTCAGTCCCGAGGGCGTGATGCATGATACTGTACTTTTCAGAGGTACCGACTCCTCCGACGCACATGTGCCCTCCGGAGCGCGCTTCTCAAGCTCAACTTGCTCACTCTGGCTTTGCGCGCGAACCCATGGGGAAACACGATCTTGCCTCCTTCTCTCTGCGCCCTCCTCCTTTCAATGCGTCCATTGCTGCGTATCCACAACTGACGACTTCAGGGCCAGGAGGACACCTTGAGGGTCGTTCTTGACGTTTTTAAGTTTACCCAGGGAGGCGAGGTTTGCGAAAACAGCCGCTACTGAAAACGTCTGTGGTTTTTAGTAACAATAATCGGCGGATATTTACGTGCCAGAGCCGAAGGAGCAGCTATATGACGCACGTCGTGTGGGGGATTGCCCTCTACCACCTGGGGTTGTTTAACGTGCACTGATAGCGCACAGCGCCCGGGAGTCAACGCGGCAGCGTTGAAGGCCCCCCGGGGGTTCACCTGAAAATCCGGTGTCTGCGCTTTGAGCGAAAAATCATGGGCATGGCTCTGGCAGGTGGACTCCAGAGAGCAACCTAGGAGGCAGGTGGGCAACCTAGGCCACGTGACCTTGCAGCATCATCACAACCTGCCCACCGGATGTTGAGGAAACTGACCACATTGGCAGGTGGCAGTTAAATTAATGATTGGTCGATAGGAAAAAGCAACCTGATACGCACCAGGCCCACCGCTGGGAGCACCTTCCATCGCAGGGCTATAGCACATCGCTTAACCGCTGCACCACTGCACCAGGAGGGGTATGAGGACTCCCAGGGATCTATGCCTGTAATGTAGATAATCACCTTCCGCATATAGGCGAATTAACACATTACGCTATAGCGGCATACCCTAAAGGCGGAGCTTAAGAGTCCTCTCCATTTTTTTTTGTATTTCGCCTCCATCGAGATTCGACGGCATATCGCCGACCTCGTGCTTAGCAGCAGAAATCTCCGTTTTAACATGCTGTTGAGTTATACCATCCTGCACTGCACTGCTCCCCGCGAGAGTGCACAAGCACATTTCGTTCCACGCGGAAAGAGATAGAGAGAAGGTTATCACGAAAGGGAAACGTGCAGTAAGCAACCGTCTCATACTGAATGGGCGCCTCAGTTGCGGGAAATGGGGCGGAGGGAGAAAAGAAATATATAGCCTCAAGCTGCCCGAATTCTAAGAGAGCTATATGCCGGATGCCTGCGTTCAAGGACGCGCGTAAGCGAATGAGGCCACGGCCGTGAGCAGGGAAATTGCCTGAAAGTGAGGAAATTACGCGGGCCGTTCAAAAGACGCCGTGCTCGTCGCCGTTTGTTGGGACATTATATACCCGCACTGCAAGCGTAGTACTAACGTCGCAGCGCTCACATGTTTAGTTTCGAACTCATGACTAACAGGTTCGTTTTCCGAGTGTGTGGCCCTCTCTCTGAGTCACGCGGGAAGGTATCGACTTCCCACACTTATGGCTGCCCCTGGTATACTGCTGCGTCGCAGATGGCAGCACGGGATGTGGCCGATGTGCCTGGAGCGCCGCTATCATATCCCGACATGTGATCGGTTGTCGCGTTGTTGTTGCGTTACGGGAGACGGAAAGAATAAGCCGCGGAAAAACTCGCTGAGTATGCTGGCTTTCTTCTTCGTGCTAGCCACCTCTTCCCGCCGCTAGCATTTGGCATGCATAGCAATGACGCGGAGAGTATAAAACCAGGTCGGACTACAATTTCTGTTGCATGCTTAGCTCTCAGCCATCGCTATAGGGATGGAGTTGGAAAAATGGCGCTTTCGCGCGATGATTTTTAATTTTTGCGACATTCCTTTAAATGAGTACAGAAGTCTTGCTTGTTTACCGAGGAATATTGGGGCGCTCGCTTACTGCTGTGCGCATCAATTTTTCGGAGGTTACAATAATTCAGGAGAGCGGAACTTCGCTCAAAGACGCGGATAGCAGGTGACACTGAATTAAGAAAACATCGTCAGCGTGGAAAAAAAAATTGCGTGCGCAGACAGCCGCGTGTCCTCTAAGGATATCGAATCGACACCACACATTGGATTTCCAACAACGCAGAAAATCCTGAGTCAGCAAAACTTCGTCCTTACGCCTTCACAAATTAGCAAACTCGCATCCGCATTGGATAGCGCCAAATGCCGGTCAAAGTTAACGAAGGAAACTGTATACGCGTTTATGGCATCGTTATGAGTTATGGGAGCTAGATTTTCCGATCTTATATTGGAAATAAACATCAGCGGAAAGCACGCTCTATTTTTTTTCTTCAGCGCAGCTGTTAGTGGCTCGTTTGTGGGTTGGGCTCAAACCTCGTCGCAACGAAACAATGGATACAACGAAGGCATAGCCACTCTCCCTGAAAGCTCCAGCAGCCCATCCATTTTATATCTCGTTTTGAATATGTAAACATTTGCTACAACGAGGTATAACGAGCCTCCAATAATTCCCACTGGACATTTCGCGCTGAGTATGCCGATTGACAACGGTGCCCAACACTTTCGTGCCGATTCGATGTAGCAAATTAAAATCAATGTGCAGAATCTGCTTTGTCGAGCACAGCACAAAACATGCAGAAAACATAACCCGCCTCAAGCGGGTCTTGCATGGAAAGTTCCGGCTTGCATGGAGAGTTCCTTGGCCCATAAAGCATGCTTTACGGAAGCAAATCCTGATGCGCTCTAGAGTCAGTCCCATCCACATAGCGTTAATCATTTCCATGGCAGCGAACAAAGATATCCGCGCCAGAACACTGCCGCCTGGTGAGTGAACTCCTGGCGGCTGCTGGCATGAGCTGTATGATGCACCGATGATAGGGCATCTTCAGCGCGTGACACCCGTGTCCAGTGGCTGGATCGTGCACCTGGCATTTTGTGGCGAGAAAAACGTCACCACAGCCAGAGAAGGCAACACGTGGTGCGTTGCAAATTTATCAAGAACGAGTTGTATACCTCGTATCTTTTTCCCCATCTCATGATCGAACTGAACTAACAAATCGTGCGCAGTACCCCATTGGACCTTATGCTCGGTTGCACTCTCGTCTCATGAAAACAAAAGTCACGCGCTATGCAGGCCTTTGTGTTCGGCCTGTAGCGGAAAGAAACGCAGCTCCAAAAGCATCGCAGTGCGCGAGACTTGCCGATGGCGAAGGGCAGCCGCCGGTCGCTGCCGTTCCTCCTCACGCGCAATACGAGGTCTGTTAGAAAAGTATCCGACCTTTCGCCGAAGAAAAAAAAACTGGCATAACTGGAACGTTGGAAACCTAATCACCTTCAAAGTAGTCTCCTTGGGACTCCACATACTTCTCCCAGTGGTGCTGCCTTTGTTGGAAGTATTCCGAAAAGGCCCTTTTCGGAATGGAGTTTAGCTCAGCTGTCGTTGCAGCCATAATGTCCTCTCCTGTCTGAAATCGCGCTCCTTTCAATGGCCTCTTGATTTTGGGAAACATCCAGAAGTCGCAGGGGGCCATATCAGGAGAGTAAGGAGTCTGTGGAACTACAGCAGTCTGGTTTTTCGCGAGAAAAGTGTGAATTTAGTGCGAGGAATGTGCAGGAGCATTGTCATGATGGATGCGCCAATTTCCTGTTGACCTCAACTTCGGCCTCTTCCGCCGCACAGCACCACGCAGGCGACGGAGGACATCCCTGTAGTATTCTTTTGGTCAATGTTTACTTTGTGTGGTGCGTACGCGTGGTGTGCCACACAGAGGGTGTCAAAGAAGGCAGTCAGCATCACTCTGACATTGCTGCGCACTTGACGGGCCTTCTTCGGTCTTGGTGACGTGGAATGCTGCCATTGTGACGACTGGGATTTGGTTTCCGGGTCGTACCTGTACACCCAAGACTCGTCATCACCGATTATGGTGTTGATGAAGTCGGGGTCACTATTTTTGGAATCCAGCATGCTCTGTGAGACTTCAACACGAAGCTGCTTTCGCTCCACCGTGAGCAGCTTCGGCACGAATTTCGCCGCAACTCTCTCCATGGCGAAATCTTTGGTGATAATTGAATGTGCGGAGAAATTGTTCATGTCCACCTCTTCCTCAATTTCTCTGATAGTCACGTGACGGTCCCGCATCACCATAGCGTTCAGTTCGGCAATGACCTGGTCATTTTGGCATGTTGATGGCCGATTGGAGCGTGGCTCGTTCTCCACCGATGTGCGGCCATCTTTAAACCAATTATACCACTGCTTAATCTGTGTGCTGCTCATAGCATCGTCACCTAAAGCCGTCTGAATATTCCGAATGGTTTCCACTTGGCTGTCGCCTAGTTTCTGGTAAAATTTGATGCAGTAGCGCTGCTCCTGTCGCTCCGCCATTTTCCTTGCGATAAAAAACCGACGAGAGCACTGCGCACTGCATCCCTCAAACACTGCGTGCCAGTGACTGACGCTATCGGCAGGCGAGAAAAAATTTGTGCATGCGCACGAAGGTTCAAGGTAGGCTGGTGCAAGCGTGCTTGTTTCAAATCCATCAGGTGTTCGTAAAAAAAAAAAAAAGTCGGATACTTTTCTAACAGACCTCGTATATAGGATGTTAACGCCAAAGCTTGCCCTGCAGGTCTTTGACCAGTGCAGGTGTCGTCTTTCAAGGCATTGTTGTCGGCGGCAACATTTCTAAAACGGCACCGTTTTCTCGGCAATGTCTTGCCTTTTCGAATTGCGTTTATGGATCCCCCCGTTCTTTCCGCGGGAGGGTGTCAGGGGCGATTGCGGGACCGAGTTTAAAGCGCCTCCTCGTTCGTTTTAACCGAGCTACGCCGCCACGGTTGTTCATTGTATCCGAGAAGCAATCCCATTGCCTTAATGCATATTTTGACGCTAACACTGCCATCATCGTAATAAGCGGGCGTTCGTTATAACTGCGGCCATTATAAGTGGGCTGGACTGTATTTCACAAAAATATGCTGAAACCAATAGGCTTCGTTTCGACCCTCAACATTTTGTACTCGAAAGCAATCACTGTGTGTAGTCGCATTTTCTTTTGCGAAACAATCATCTTTCCATCCGTAGATTTCGCCGAGGAGACTGCCCATCGGCTCCTCTTGCTTAGCGGCGCACTAACGAGTGATGGGCATTGCCGTCGCAGGTGCGTCCATCGAGGAGCCATGAGGCAGCCGTCCTTGCTGGCGTTGGCCGCCCTCCTGGTTCAGGTGAGAAAGCACCCCCCCCCCCCCCCCTCCTCCCCCCGCACCTCGTTCCCATGAGAGTACTCGCTCCGAGCCCATGCACCGGGCCCGTATACTAAACTATATACTAAACCCATCGGTGCTGAAAACGAGGAAGGAAAAGCGAATGTACGGTATTCCTTTTCAATCTGCTTTTCTTAATCGCCCAAACTTATCGATCACGTTGAACGCGCACAGGTTCACTATAAGTCTCTGTTCTGCATATCTGTAGCTCCGCTGTAAAGCAGACGTCGAAAATGTAGCCCCTCAACCGCCACCGCACGGAATTGGCTGGAGCTGTGCATAAAAGAGAAGCAGAAGCGAGGGGGAAGAGGAGGTCAAACACTTTGGCCGTAATGCTTTCTCTCCCGTTCTTGCGCCTGGCCTATATGTAGCGATGTTTCCGACCCCACTGCCTATACGGCCATGTCGTCCGTCATTGCGTGCCTCATAAAGTATAGTGGGAGTGGCCATGAACATTTTGGAGCAGGATCTGTAGCTAGCGGAAATTCAATTTGGAGCAGCTTCATCTTGTTTTGTAGCAGGAGCGCGATAGTGAAAAGGTACAAATGCAAAAGCCCCGAACTTACGCCACGGTTTATAAAAAGACAACGCAGCACGAAGATTTCAACTGCTGTAGGCAGTCGTCTTGGTCAGATGTGCGCATTTTTTTTTTAATGCGCCAATATTCGGCTTATTGAGTAACAAAGAAAATTGTTCGAAAGTTTTGCATTGTTAATATTAGCTATATTTTGTTTCCCCGCGGAAAAGTGTCAAAGAATGTGGAGAAACGCCCATTTTGGTTGCTTTCGTCAATATCGCTTTAGCCAGTGGTTTCTTTTTTATAACCTAAAGCCTGCGTGATTTAAAAATTGGACACGTGAGTGCGCTCCTGCGTTACGATATCAGCGCTCCCAAACGAGTGAATGAACTTGAAAAACTTGATTGAAAAACCACCGGTTTGTAGCAGCATGCAGCCGGTTTTATGCAATGACGCTGGTTAGCGCAATTGGCTCAGTATTGCCTCCCACCACTGCATACACTTTGATCCTTTACAACAAATTTAGAGACAAACTCCTCAACCCCCGAGCCTTAATTTCGTGACAGGACCGAAAATTCTCCTGTTTTTGCGGCATTTTAACGCGATAGCGTTAAGGCTCCCATTGTACAGAAAATTCGGCATCGTCGGCGGCGTTGTGAGTGAAACCCTAGTTCACGTGACCTTGTGACGTCATCACAACCTACCCACCGCATTGTGAGGTGGTTGCGAGAGGTAGCTGTGGAAGAGCACCTTAGGTCACACAAGCCCCACCGGTGACTGTGTCTGAAACGTGCACCTGTCGGGGCAATGGCGCATTGCTTAACCGCTGCGACACTTCGCCAGGAGTGTCATGACGATTCCCAGCGATGTATGAATGTAAAGCAGAGAATGACCAATTCCGCGTATGTAGTCATTAAACCATTACGGCTGTTCACGCCTTGACTGCCGCCAGGGTACACGGCTTTCAAACTGACCGCCGACATTATACGGAGAGTGATATATAGGAGCCCAAAACGCCGACAGAAGGCAGGTCACGTACGAGAGTTCACAAATCCAGAGAGAGCGGGAGACTCGTCTGTCGCGCATGCACTACCTACTTTGCGCTGCCGCTTCTCTAAACCACGCGCTGAGAGTTATCCACGGCTCCTCATACAGAACTTAACGTTCGATGGAAAGAAATGGTCTGCTTGTCCTATACGGCGGGCGACGAAGAAAAGTAGCTTTAGTACTGTGCAAGCTTGCTGCCTCATCATTGATTTGTGAAGCCAATGGCCGCAAACCCCGTGGTCAGCCTTGAGACCAAGCACCTCGCTCGTCCGCCCAGGTGGCGTCGCAGGGGAGCCCACGACGCGCGCGCCAGGGGGCAGCACCGGACCCGGGAGCGGCGCTGCTGCCTTCTACACCGCAGGGGCTGGCGCAGGTGTCCAAGGTGGCCGTGCGCTGCACCAAGAAGGCCATGGAAGTGCGCGTCGAGTTCGATGCGCCATTCGGGGGCGTCATCTACTCCAAGGGCCACTTCGAGCAGCCCGAGTGCCGGCACGTGCAGGCCGAAGCGGCGCCCGGCAACGTCTTCGAGTTCGTCGTCAAGGCGGACCGTTGCGGCTCGTCTAAGGTCGAGCGCAAGACCAAGGATAGCGAGTCCTTCATCGAGAACACCATTGTGGTGCAGAACGAGCCCCGGATACAGGTGCGTTCGCTGCTTCCGGGGGCAGCGCGGATGTACGCCTTTTGTCAAAAGTACACAGAGTTCCCGGCTTGCTAACTGGAATCCACAGTAAGCTCTTTAGCACCCTTGAAGCTCCTAAACTTTAGAGAGGCGAAGATTGTAGTTTTCTTCATCGTCCATATCTTCAGACCGCTGGTGATGCAAAACTAACCACGTTGCACGAACCTGCAGCGAACGTGCTGTCCTATAGGGCTATAGCATTTTTCCATATATGTATAGGCTAGCCGAGTAAGCTCAGCACCATTCTTGAAAGTCAGTGACTGCTAAAGAACGCCCCAAGCTGGCCGGAAAGGTTTCGATGCTGTAGCGTCGCCATGTCGTGAAATGTGGCACAGCAGTCTGGCGTGTCGGTAGACTATAGGTTTAAATTTCCACGAAAGTTGATGTTGAGCACATTCTGCATTGCTGCTTTGCATCCCGTGTCATTGAAGCTGTTCTTTTGCGCCCAGCGTAACCACAATTCCTGCGAACTCTACCGGTACACTAAGTATTTCAGGCTCATCGGTAAGTACCACGCACTCATTGAATTCCTGCTGTGCAAGCTCTTAGGCACGGAAAATCCCGTGGCCGAGCACGAACGATGGCGTTAAACCACAGACGAGGAGCACGTTTTGTGGGTGCTGTTCTCTTTTCTCTAAACTTTTGCGAGTGCAGCCCCTCCGACCGTTTCAGGAGTGGTCCGACTCGGCGCGGCGGCTGCGCTGCTCGTGGGACAGCAACATCGACCGCACCGTGAGCTCGTCCATCAGCGTGAACCACCTGGAGGTGCAGCACGCGCGCTACGCGGGCTCGTCGGCCGCCGACTCGTACATGGACGTGCAGCTGGGCCGGGGCCCCTTCTCGCCGCCCGTCACCGGCCTGGTGCGCATCGGCGACACGCTCACGCTGGTCGTGTACACGCTGGGCGCCGACCTGGATGTGCTCGTCAAGGACTGCCTGGCGCACGACGGAGACCCGCGCCGCGCCGTCCAGCTGACGGACGCGCGGGGCTGCGTGGCCAAGCCCAAGCTGCTGGGTCCCTGGCAGAAGACGCGCAACACGGGCGCCACCGGCGCCAGCACCATCGCCTTCGCCTACCTCAAGGCCTTCAAGTTCCCCGACAAGGCATGTCTTCGTCCGGGGCACATCATTCCGCTTCTGCCGTGATGAGCCTATCCCGGCGAAAACATCTGCCAGGGCGTGGCTTGTGTCTTTAATATGCGCAGTGATTTTTTTTTTGTAGCTGTGGCGTTCTGCTGCGATCGGCGCGGGCAGGACAATTTTATTTTTATTTTTGGAAAGGGGGGGGGGGGGGTGAGGGGTGTAGATTGTCTAAGTCTGCTCGTATCGCATTGGGATGACGGCTGTGTGTTGGGCTGGGTACTTCTATTTTTATTTCTTTTTAGGGAGCCTAAATTACCGTATGCATCCTGCTCGCAAGCCCGTTATACTTATAGTGACATGGACTGTGATATTTTGTATTGATTGTTCAGGGGCCCCACCATGGTTTTCTGTTCATAGCTTGTTCCCAATTCGCTCCGCTCCTCAAGAGTGCATGTTTTTTCACCAACGCTCAAGTCGCAGCCGGCAAAGCAGTTAAAGGGGTCCTGAAAGGGGCTCTCAATAATGGTTCGGCATGTTTAAAGACACCGCTTCAGGAATATCCTCCATCAATAATTCTTTGAATGCGTTTCTTAAGAGCTGAGTTATCTCTAGTCAGAATCTGAATTTCGGCATCCTCGCGCCTTTCCCTCTCCTCTCGCCAATTTTTGCACTCTCAAAGGTCGGCCGCCGGCCCCACCCACTCGGCCCCATCACGGAAGCGACGCGGCTGATTGGTCGCGACCATTGTAGTTGTGTGACGTCTGAAATAACCTGACCGATAGCCATCTCTTAAAAGACATATGCAGACGAATGAGACGGAGGAGGGCGCCAGCATGGAGAAGTCGCCGGAACGGGCTTGCCAATCTTCGCGCGCGATAGATGGTTCTCTGCTATGGCTGAGGTGTTCATGACTACACAATGTAGAGACTGAGCGAATTTATGTACCCTCCTCAGAAGGTGTTTCGGAGCTCCTTTAAACGGGAGTGGTGGGGGGCATTCCAGAAGTATCAGGGGGTGGTGCAGTACGTTCTAATGCTACTTCTGACCGGTTCTGGAGAGATACGGGTGAGGAGCAGGCTAAAATATCCCGCGGATGGGGTCGAAACATTCGCACACTCAAAGGAGCGTGTGGTCTCCGGCACCTACATGTATAGTGGCTTATGCGGACGGCTAATGACGGCAAAGCCCCCCCCAAATGAACAGTTCTGTGCAAGGGTTCATTGCTGTGTGTTTTCCTTGCAGCTGGAATGAACAAAACCAAAAAGGCTCTCGGCAGTGAAATACAATGTGACGCTCTGCAACTCTTTACATCCTGAATCCAGAACTATTTACATCCCAAATGGCCAAATTGTCTATAACATATATTTGCGCCCCGTGCGATCGTCATGTAATCACATGTCACGCGACGGTGAATGCCGGAATTGGACTAAATTTTCGACAGAATTTATTTCAGCGCTGACTACGTGGGCAAGCTCTTTTGGCTTGTGTACGCAGGTATCTTACCTAAGATAACATAGAAGGGAAGAAGTACCAGCCAAGTTCTGAGATTCTTATGACAGAACCCTGAACAAGAATATGTGAACTTAAGTGGGGCTTCTTCCATAATTTATAAGAACGAAATTGTTCTGGGTGTTTTGGTTGCCTCACAGGCACAGCTCGTTGAGATTGCGCGAGCGACCTAATCTTCTCAGGACCGCCAACACCCTTTGTTTCTTTTCTACTCTTTGTGCCCGGTGGCACGAAGTGGTGAGAAGGGTGCGCGTTCGTGCCCTACAACGGTTCGTAAACGGCGGCGCAGGTGGAGGTGTTCCTGGAGTGCAACATCGAGATGTGCCGGCGCAAGTGCGCCGAGCCGTGCGCCAAAGCCAAGCGCAGCCGGCGGCAGCTGCTCAACGAGTCGACGGTGGAGCCGGCGCGTGTGGCCCGCGGCATCCGCGTCGTGGCCCCCGACGACCTGGACCCCCTGCAGCCAGCACCCGGCTGGGCCGCGCGGGCGCCCTCCACGGGCGACGTCTGCCTCTCGCTGCCCGGCTTCGTCACGGCGCTGTCGGCCGTCCTCGCCATCCTGCTCAGCTCGTGTGTGCTCTCGGCGCTGCTCTTCCTGCGCGTGCGGCAGCTCGCCTCGGACACCGCCGGCAAGCCCAAGAGCGTGCCGCCGCCCGAGTTTGTGCGCAAGGTGCGCCGCGTACCGTAGCGCTGAGAACTGTGCTCCCGGCACGTGTGCATTGTGTGCAGCCCCCGGGGCAGGCCGCCGGTTCTCCCTCATGGGCATTCCCGAAGAACTCCGGAGACCGCGGCGCCGACGCTGGACGAACGGAAGCCGAGCGGGAAAAGCGCTGCGCGAAAACGGGTTTTTCCGCAGGCGGGATGGTGGTGTTAATACGCGCTGGCTCGTCCAACACGCCCGCCAGAATAAAAACCAAGAATTGTGGACGGAGTATGTGCGCTGGGTGTCTTTCATTACGGGACGCGCGCCTCGCGTCTTTTATCTCGTCGGGCGGCGAACGATTCCGGAATTTTGGAGCGAAAAGCTCTACTCTCCGCATGCAAAGCTCAAGGTCGAAACCGCTTGACAATGACCATCAACCAGAAGGGGGGGGGGGGGGGGGGGCTGTGACGGCAGATCACGTGCCTCGCTCGCCCGTTTACGAATCAATATAATACGCATCAATTTACGCATCAATACATGCACATAAAGTACCCATTTGCATAGAGTAGTTTTCAAAAATGCACGGTCCAGGCGTCCGAGGCAGGAGCGGCTGCGAAGCTTCACTGTGGCGCTGCAATCTCCGACGCAACGTTGCTATATTGGTGACACGATGGGCCAACGGCGCACGCTGGCTGCCAGGATATGCCGAGTCACGACGAACTTTACCCTCACTCTGGGGTGGTTGGGTAACCTTGATAAATTTCATGCGCGGCGTTCGCCTGGCCCGCTCCTGACACTTGCGACGAACGGGGCGCTTCGCGGCGAGAATCCCGTAAATGCGACCTGGCTTCGAGGCGCTCTGAAAATATTCAGGACCAGGCGGCTCTCGCGCTGTATCAGCAAGCGGAGGAACCACACTCATGCCGCCGCGATGTGTAGTGGGCAAGTCTGGTTCGTTTTTCATCGATGGTCATATATTTCTTCCTCATTAACACCCCATAACATGACAGCACCACCAATTCTCGCGCCTGTCTCTTTCACTAGCGAGACAAGGCGAGATCCCTCATGGCGGAAGCTGATGCGCATCATTCTTGTGAAGGTCCGATGCTATGTACCGCTTTGCACGGATTATAATGGCCACTATTTAATGAAACATTATTTTCTCGGTGCAAACCGGCTGCTGAAAGAAATTTGTACTCTTGCTTCAAGCCGTTGCTGTCGGCATTTGTCTTCTATTTCTTTTTGATGGCTTATAGACTGAATTCTGAAGAGCCAGGCTCCATCTCGGCAATCGGGGTTTTTGCTCAACCTTTGCTAGAGCAATGTTAGCCGGCCGGAGTATGTATGTATGTATGTATGTATGTATGTATGTATGTATGTATGTATGTATGTATGTATGTATGTATGTATGTATGTATGTATGTATGTATGTATGTATGTATGTATGTATGTATGTATGTATGTATGTATGTATGTATGTATGTATGTATGTATGTATGTATGTATGTATGTATGTATGTATGTATGTATGTATGTATGTATGTATGTATGTATGTATGTATGTATGTATGTATGTATGTATGTATGTATGTATGTATGTATGTATGTATGTATGTATGTATGTATGTATGTATGTATGTATGTATGTATGTATGTATGTATGTATGTATGTATGTATGTATGTATGTATGTATGTATGTATGTATGTATGTATGTATGTATGTATGTATATATAAACAGCCACAGAAACCAAGGAACACTGGGGATTTTTTTCTTTGTTGTTCGTTGGTAGTTGTTTTTGTTTTGTTGTTTGCTGCGATAACATATTCAGTAATATTCTAAATTGATCAACACCACAAAATAAATAAATTAAAATCCCTTCTGTCCCTTGGTTTCTGTGGCTGTTGGTTTCTCTAATATGTATAATGTGCCCCTCATTCCCCTTCCGTTGTCTGCTTAACTGCTAACGAGTGCCTCGGTTCTGGCAGCCTTGATGCCGTAGGAAGCGTAAGAGGGTTCTCACACAGCTTCCACCCTCGCCGTTCGATGACGTTCCACGTCACACCAGCGGTAGCTCAGGATGAACCAACCAGCCCGACTCAGCCCTCTCCTTGAATTCAGGACGTACTACGTCCGCCGCTTATGAACGTGGGTGGCGCTGATGAACATTCTCAAGGTCAAGGTAACTTGTAGACATAAATACCTCCGAAAGCAGAAGATCTGAAAGCCGTCGCCGTAGCTCAGTTGGTAGAGCACCGGACGCATAATTCGGAGGTCGTGGGTTCGGTTACCACCGTCGACACGTGATTGTTTTTACTTCTGCTTATCTAATCAATCATCTTTAAGCGATAACATATTCAGTAATATTCTTCATTGATCAACACCACAAAATAAATAAATAGACATATAAAAAAATCCCCAGTGTTCCTTGGTTTCTGTGGCTGTTGGCTTCTCTAATATGTATAACGAGCCCCACATTCCCCTTCCGTTGTCTATATATATTTATATATATTAATTCACGACGTTTCGGCTGGAGGACCAGCCTCAGAAAAAGGGTGGTCTTCCAGCCGAAACGTCGGGAATTAAATCCTGTTTGTTTTTCGATTTCTGGTGACTATCTTATATTGATCAATCAGCTGCAAGGAAATCAGTGTATATGTATATATATATATATATCTATATATATATATATATATATATATATATATATATATATATATATATATATATATATATATATATATATATATATATATATACCGGGTGTCCCAGCTAAATGTAACCAAACTTTTAAAAAAGGTGAAGTGTCCTAGTCCAGTGAAACCAACTGAGGGTTGTTCATAGTCGCGTGGCCTAGTCTTGAGTATTTTTTTCGCTCTTCAAAGTTATTCATTAGTTTAGCTTAATTAGTTTAATTAGCTAACTTTTTAATTATTGTCTTCAGGAAGAAAGTGTCAGTGAAAAAGTTTTAGATCGCCTCGAAAAACCGCTAGTAGTGCTGTTTCCGTCAAGTTACGATTTACGTAGCTTCATTTATTGGCCTTAAAAGAAAGTTATCACGTGACCAGATGCTCGCTCACTTCTCTGCCCCAATGTGCACCCAAAGTCTCATCGAGGAGAGGACTTCAGAAAAAACGGATTTTATTCTTTAAGGCGCGTCTTGGGACGTTGAAGTGGCACAGTTGTCATGTGGAAGCTTTTTTCTTATTGTGCGGGTTATGGTTAGCGTAAATATTACTTTGCTGCAAATGTCTTCAGTAAGCTGTTTCTCAAAGCGATCTACAACTTTTCCATTGACACTTTGTTCCTCAAGTCAATAATTAAAAAGTTAGTTAATTAAGCTTAACTAGTTAGTCAACCTTGAAGAACAAAAAAAAATACTGCAGACTAGGTCACGCGACTCTAAACAACCCTCATTTGGTTTCAGACGGCTCGGACATCCCGTGTTTTTTAAAAGCTTGGTTAAATTTAGCTGGGACACGTGGTATACAGGGTGTTTCACCTAAGACTTTCTGCAATTTTTAAAAATAAGCTATTTGAATTAGATGCGCGCTTTTTCTGGCATAGCATTGTCAGTGGTGTAGTACATCATAATTCAACTAAGACGTGCTAACTAGCAGGCTTGTTAACCAATATTTTATAGTTAACTTTTAAACTATTACCATTGGGCTCTTTAATTATTGAGAGGCATGCAGCCCACCGTAAGTAATGTCCATATCCGTTTTTAGAATTTCGAGAACGCGATTATCCTCGGCGCTGTGGCCCAACAAATTTCGCCTACATCGCGCCAAAATACATGCGGTTTGAGAAGCTTGCAGGCAAAGCAACCTCTCCAGTGAACCTAACTCGTCGAAATAGCAAAAATTTGTTGGGCCACAGCGCCGAGGATAATCGCGTTCTCGAAATTCTAAAAACGGATATGGACATAACTTACGGCAGGCTACATGCCTCTCAATAATTAAGGAGCCCAACGGTAATAGTTTAAAAGTTAACTATTAAATATTGGTTAACAAGCCTGCTAGTTAGCACGTCTTAGTTGAATTATGATGTACTACACCACTGACAATGCTATGCCAGAAAAAGCGCGCATCTAATTCAAATAGCTTATTTTTAAAAATTGCAGAAAGTCTTAGGTGAAACACCCTGTATATATATATATATATATATATATATATATATATAATCGCTATTAATTATACGCATATAATTACGCTATTAAATTCCCGCTGATTAAAAACACAAACAAAAATTCTGAGGGCACTGCTTACGCTTACGTCTGCTTACGTGGAGGAATGCGAAAGCATGTGTTTTGAGGAAAGGAAAGGGCGCAGTAACTCTCAAATCTCGGCATCTCGGTGGACACCTCAGTGGTTATGGCGCT
The DNA here is from genome assembly GCF_055824585.1 of Amblyomma mixtum. NCBI lineage: Eukaryota > Metazoa > Arthropoda > Arachnida > Ixodida > Ixodidae > Amblyomma > Amblyomma mixtum. Next base: position 94,927,826 of record NC_143014.1, on the reverse strand, counting down.
CGGCTGCTGATCCTAAAGACGCGGGCTCGATCCCTGCCGCAGCGGCCGAATTTCGATGGAGGCGAAATTCTAGAGGCCCGCGTGTACTGAGTGATGTCAGCGCACGTTAAAGCCCGGCCGCACGGATCTCCAGTTCCCAGCGTGTCCAATATCCACAGCCGGCAGATACAACGGGAGACAAGGAGGCGCCAAACGACGAGCTCCTCGGATGTTGGTAAACCCAGGTGCGGCCGTGCCGACGGCTTCGCACGAGCAAGACAGCATCGCACGGGTGTCGGTTCACAGGCGCCAGCGACGCGATCTCCTTACAGTCTTTGCCGGCATTACAGAGCATGCGCGTCTGTGCGAGGGCGGCGGTGTGTTCGAGCTATTTGGGGGCGTGTGGTGGAGCGCACAAACGCAATTCGTGCGTTGTGAATGGGCCGTGCCCAACGACAACGGCTTTCCTGTCTCGGGACCTGGGGATCCTACGTGGCTTAAAAACCCGCTGCTTCAACCTCGAAGAATGTGTTCTGACAGCTGTAACATCATGTAGATGGGTATATCACACTTAAAATCGGCTTCTGCTTCGAACTCTCCTTGCCATCATGAATCTCCGAGTCATCTCGCCGTTCTTCCCGACCCGCGGCCCTGGCCTCCCAACCTGCGCCGCAACAGCAGCTATAGGAGCGGATATGTTACTCATCCCACCCTCGCTACATGTTGGCAGTCACGAGGAGAAGCTGAAACTGGCAGACAGGAGACTTCGGACCAGGCAGAACGGATCAAAGCTAAGGGCATGTTTGGTGCTACCATTTATGCATGGCGAAACAAATCAACACGTCTGACAGTTTTTTTTAAAGCAGTATTCAATGTCTCAGGGCATACAGTTATATTGGTACGAGTCAAGCCCTCACGGAGGACGGAGTACAATTAGAGGCCCGGTGCCAGCAGCGAGTTCCTTGAGAGCCTAGCGCGCGAGAGCCAGGACAGTCTTTTTCTTTCGGACGCACATAGCGCTAGTGTCGTCGCGGCCGTTACAATGTGAATGGAAAGCGATTCGCAGATCTAACCAAGTTGGGAAGAGTCCGATGGTTCTGTCCTTACTCTCCTGTGAAAGACCTCCTGAGGCCAGGTGCCGAATTCTTCTCGGTTTCAGTGCTAGGCAGACCCGCAGTAGTTGCTGAGCGCTGGCCTGGACTTCCAGGGTTTGGCGTACAGGACACCAGGGGCTGAGAAACAAGCCTCGGAAGTGAGGCCAGTTCCGAGTGACGGTGAAGTGAGGGCAACTCCGACCTGGGTCCTCAGAAGCACAACCTCTTCTACACTGGTAACACCGCGGGGGAGGGTTACCGTATGCGTAGGGACTACAGCGCGTGTGCGGCGGCACCGGAAGTGCTCCATTAACGTCAAGAAGAGGGTAGAGTCATGCAGGCTGAGGAGCCAGTCTGTCGGAGTTTTCATACAATCGGCTTTCCAGCGCACTTGGACGTCGTGGACGCAAGAACTCAGCAAAAATCCGCGCAAAATGGCGAGTGTTCAGAGGCTGAAGGAGTGCTTGGCTCGTTGCTCGCATGGCTTGATGAAATGGGCTGTTTTCCAAGGAGTTGCTCAAAAGTTATCCCATGCTGTTCTCGATCCCCCCCCACACACACACACTTTCCCTAGCCTACTGAGCAGACAAACGTAGGGAAATGAGGCGCTCGTTACGACATACATATGGAGGAAGCCAATAGTCATGGATTCCAAGGAAAGCATAGGAGAAATTGTTTAGAAAGTAGAAGGCGACATGAGGTAGCTTTTCTTTTTCTTTAACTGTCATCAGTTATCTTTCAGGTAAAACATGTTATAGCGACAAATTTCCCATTGGTCAACACCACAATAATAAAAAAGAAACCTTCGCGTATGATTCCCTTGGTCTCAATGCTTCCTTCATATATACCTCCAATCTTGTACTCCACAGACCACAAAAAATAAAAAATAAATAATAAAACTGTTTTTTAAGAAAGAATGGATATAACACAGAATACCTATTCCCCTTGGAAGCGCCCATAAAAGCCTATGTATTTGATATCTTGTTCTTGCGAAATATGATTTTTCTGTGCAGGGATATAACGAAATCCAAATTAACTTCACTGGCAGTTAGGACGCTCAGTTATCCTGAGGACCAGGATTCAATCCAGGTCTCGGCGGTCGCGTTTCGATGCAGGCGAAACGTAAAAGTCGCCCGTGATTGCGATGTCAGTATACCTTAAAGGTGCCGAAGTGGTCGAAGTTATTCCGGAGCCCTACATTACAGTGCCTCTTTCTCCCTTCCTTCTTTCACTCCTTCCTTCATCCCTTCCCTCATGGCGCGGCTGATGTGTCCTCCGAGAAGTGAGACAGTTACTGTGCATTTCCTTTCCTGAAAACCAATTTTACATTTCGTGCCAAGTATAGAGCGATTTGCAACAATGCGCTACAGTTCCGCAGCGATTCGAAGCAGCAAACTAAAATTACCGCGCATAACCCGCTGTGTCAAGCAGCACGAAAAACATTCGCAAAACTTTTCCCACTTCAAGCAGGGTCCGTATAGAACGTTTCTTCGGGCGATTCGTCGGCTCCGGCGCGACAAAACTTTGTCGCCGGCGCGCCTATCTTTGCCGAAACTCGAGTACGGGGTCCACTGAACGATGTCGAACAGCGCGGCAGAGTTGCCAACGTCACTGGAGTTCCCTTGTCTTCCTCTCTGCACACGCCCCGTTGCGAGCGCGCGGCAAAGAGCGCCGGTCGAAATTATTCTGATCCCTCCACTAAGGCGCCTCTTTCTCTCTTCCTGCTTTCACTCCCTCCGTCAGTCCTTCGAAATTTTTTTTTCAGGTGCCGTGTGTAGCTTAGTTTCAGTTTTCGTTGCGTGGTTGCGACGCGTGGCATGATCTTTTTTAATGTGCTTGAAGGTGGCGACGTCCTGCTGGTTTCACAAGGCCATAGTGAGAGGCAGCGGTGGAAAACGAAAACGCAGTATGAATTCCCTTCATCAGAATAGGTCTCCACGATTCGAGTGTTGAGCATGGTTATCCAAAACAACTGCCCTGATGGATACATAAGCTCAAGGGAGCCGCTCAGCAAACCACCCGTCTCATACATCGCTTCCTTCATGCCAGTGTGGCGGATTGAAATGCGAACGTGATCCGGCTCGTCCAAGCCTTCGTCCTCAGCCGCATCAACTACGTGGCCGCCTGTCATACGTCACCGATCCAGACAAACTTAGCCGTCTAATCCGGGGGGCGTACAAAAGTGCACTGGGACTCCTAGGATATGTATTTCGCGTAGTCTGTCGCATAATGATTGTGAAAGAGGGAACTGTCTGTGCCTGCAGAACCGCTGTCGCGTTATACCCCTGAAGTCGGAGCTTAAGGCCCCCCCCCCCCCCCCCCCCCGAATTTATTCCTTTAAAATCTGGAGGCCTTTTTTCTCGGTGTTTATTTCAGAATGGTGTTCTCGTTTTTTTTTTTTTGTCGAATATTATTTCCCACGGATGGATTAACTGTTTTTTTTTTCGGTGACATAACGTGGTCCTCCTGCGTCGTCAAAACCCACTTTGAGTTTATCTTGCCCTTTTTGTCAGCTGAGCATTCATTTTACTAGTAGTTATCGCACTAATGGTCGCTAATTACTGGGAACGCACTTATAGTGCCAAGTGCAAAATGAATTGCTGTCGCCAATTAAAAAGTAGCGGAAGTTAAATTGCACGGACGGACGGACGGACGGACGGACGGACGGATGGATGGATGGATGGATGGATGGATGGATGGATGGATGGATGGATGGATGGAAAAGTTTATTGTTCTAGCGAGTATGGACCCTTCAAGGGCTCAGGGCCACCACACAGCCCTCACATTACGCGCATGTGTCCAGGCCGCGTATGGTCATGGCACTGGCATCTCGGTTCACACAGCGAAGTTGGGTGTCCGGGTCCTGCGACGCAAGGAGGGCCTCCCATTCCTCCCATGTTCCGATGGCAGGCTGTCCCTGCGGGGGAGGATCGGCAGGACAGCCGGAGAGGATGCGGTCTAGGGTGGCGTGCGATACTCCGCAGAGAGTGCACTTGGGGGAAACGGGGCGGAAGTGGAATAGAAGCTGAGAGGTGGGAAGAGTTCGGGTCTGGAGTCGCCTCCAGATGATTTGTTGCGAGTAGGATAGGCGGGTGTGGCGAGGGGGGTAGTGTCGACCGGAAAGGCATGCTTCTTGGGTGAGGTCTGAGGACGTGTGTGCCCGCTCGCTCGAGAAATCCCAGCTGGGATCGCCATTTGCCTGGCAAATAAGTCCTCAGGCTATGTTATCGGCGGCCTCATTTCCAGGATTTCCAGAGTGAGCCGGCACCCACACGAGCTCAATACACCTATTAGAATTCAGGCTGCACATTCTCAATATTTGCCAAGCGGGGGGATGGACGCGTCCGCGGGCTAAGAATGCCTGTTTTGGAATCGCTATAGCTATGTAAGCCGCATTGGTTTGGGCGATTGCTAAAGCTATAGTAGCTTCCTCTGCTTCTTCCGGGGTACAGAGGTGGTCTATGAAGTGGCTGAGGAGTGATGATACTGGACGATAAGCCACACCAACTGAACGGTGTCGACCACACGCGGCGCCCGCCCAGTGCACATCCTCTGAAGTGCCATATTCTTTATGGAGAGTTTTGGCTCGCGCGACTCGGCGGGATTGATGGTGTTCTGGGTGGACCTCCTTAGGAAGGGGTTCGAAGATAAGCGCGGCGTGCATGGCGCACGAGAGAGAGATATTAAGTCTGCCGTGTGTGCGTGTATGCGAATTCCCAGAGTCCAGTGTATGCTGTCCTGTTTCCGTGCCATCCAGACGAAGGTACTCTGTGTGTCGATGTGCCTCTATAAGTTCTTGTATAGTGTTGCGCATTCCTAATTTTAAGAGCCTATCCGTGCTAGTGCTATTTGGTTGATTGAGTGCTGCTTTGGTAGCCGTGAGGATTAGAGCATTGATCTTATCTTTATCCGCACGGGAGAGATTCAGGTAAGGAGTGGCGCAGAAAATGCGACTGAGCACAAAGGCATGCAGCACCTTGAGATTGTCTGCTTCGTCTAGACCGGCTCGTGAGTGCGAAACCCTTCTAAGAAAATGGATGACGGTGTAAGTGGACTGCTTTGGTGCTTTAGGAGTAAGGCTGTTTTTCCACGTGTCCTGTAAACACAGGGCAAGAATGCGTAGGGTGGGTGTTTGCGGTCATGCAGATAAATCGCGATGCGGGCGGTAAGGACACGCCACAGCCGGATTATGAGGAGTGCTCACTTTGTGGGGGAGCATTCAAGGCCAATGCTTGCTGCGTGGGTAGCTGTAGTTGTGGCTGTTTCCTTAATTCTATGTCGCCATCCGAGCCGTCACTGGTACAAAGCGTTATATCATCCGCGCAGTGTGTCCCAAGTGCGGGATGCGGCTGAGAGCCTTTGCCAGGGGGATGAGGGTGGTGCTGAAGAAGAAAGGGGATAGATAGCGCTGCCTCTTGTGGGGTGCCAATTTTACTTAAGGCTGCGATTTGGGCGAGTTGGTATTGATTCAGAGTGAAAACAGCGCGGGAAAACGAGACGAACGAAGAAAGACGCAACACAAGCGCTGTCTCGCAACTGATTTTTATTCGAAGAAAACGTTCTTTAAATGCTTTCCTATCCAGGAAAACACCAAAAGTAAAGGAAGACAACCAAAACTACTGATCATACATGACGGTGACAAGACACAAAAAATCGCCGTGGCGCATGCGCGTGAGACAGTTAGATGTCTTTTCCGGATAAATAAGAGAACTATTTATCATTGAAAACGATAGAGGGATCGCTGATGCACCCGCCACAGTTATCGTGAATACGAAATGCCTCTATAATTTCACGTGTTAACCTATCTTTATGTTTGGCGAGGATGACGGTGTTAGAGAAAAGAGGAGTGCATGCATGTACAGCCTTTGTCAAAAGTTTCGAGCCCAGGGGGTTTGCTTCTGAAGCACACTGTCTGGTTCGTAATGCATATCCAGCGCTCCAAATTCGCTGAAGGTGAGAAGATTTCAGGTCCTGCCTCCTCCAATGGGTAGGACTACCACGAATGTTACAGGAGTCCCACTGCGAGGCTTAGGAGTAAACCCCCTGGGCTCTAAACTTTTGACAAAGACTGTACCTTTCTTCCAATGACGGGCAAGATTTCATGAAGAATCATTGGAGCGGCAATTGTAATGTTCACTCATACGAACATTTATGCATCGCCCCGTCTGGCCTATGTAAACCGCTCCGCAAGTACAAGGTATCCTGTACACCACCCCCACACTGCATGGTACAAAGCGACTCTGATGGCTGATCTGGCAACCACCCATATTTTTCTTTTTTGTGTTTGTTCCCTTCGATTTTACCTCCACTTGCCTGCACACACGATGAAGTTTGCTCGGTGCTGAAAACACAACGCCAACGTTGTATCTTCCCGCAACGTTCTTTAACCCATGCGCTACACCATGAGTGGACGTTACTGCCACAAACTTCTTTCTTTCCCGTTTTGGCTTATCACCTTTCTTCACCCATGCAAGAAATTTATCACATGCCCGAGAAATCAAATGACAGGGGTAACCGCTTGACCTTAATCGGGCAGCCTGACATATCGTACTCTCATTAATCCTATCTTCACAAGATTTGGAAATGGCGGATTTAAGGCATGAGAGAATAGTGCCATTTTTTTACCAGTTTTGTATGACCCGACTTGTAGTTCAAGAGAGACTTGGTCGACCGAGGAGAGTATAACCAGCACACATGGTGCACATCTAAGTGTAGTCGAGAAATTGCAGTGCCTCATCTTTTGGAAGTTCTGTCGTAAAAGCCGAAAGATGCCTTTGTAAGTGAACAAACGTACTACAAGGCCGAAAGTTTGGTGCGAGGAGTAACTGACGACAAATGGCCCCTTCAAGAGCTGAAATAAAGCGAAATCCATGATCACTTTCCCCATCCTAACACCCATATCCCACTTCACGCCCTCCTCCCCCTCAACGGGCCTTTCTCCTCGGAGTGAAGGGCACCCCGGCCGAAAACAAGTCGTCGTGTCGAAACGTTGGCAAGCACCCTGAGAGGCTTTCCCCTCCCTTGTTCACTTTGCGAGTGTCAGGAAACCATATCTGCCTGCCCTCTACCATATGGACTTTCATAGGTCATAGTACGCTACATATGTGTTGTGACATCGTACACAAGAGTACTGCATCATCCGAATTGCGTGCCATATACGGCGGTGGACGGCGAATTTCGTTCTAATGGGACATATAATACTTTCGCATTAAAAAAAAAAAAAGCCAAGCAGCATACCACGGCGCCCAGTAAACCGGCTCTCGGTGGAAATTTAATTATACGCTAAGCATTATTGCCAGTTTTTACGTACACCCGCATTCTGTAAAAATAGTGCTGCCGATAGTACTAACGGTAGCTACGTGGCGACAACCACAACACAAAAATGAGGTTATGTTCAGTTGGTCACTTTTTCACCACACCTGGCACCTCGCATTTGCAGTGGCTCCTGTTGGTGGTTGAAATTGTATTTTGGCGCAGCAAAGTTGCGATTTCATCAAAAAAACGCCCATTGCAGGTTTAATGAAATGGCGCAGCATTGCCGCTCAAGCTTTAGTTTCATATATAGGAGCGCGAGCTGCAACAGCTTTACAATTACAGTGAACTAGAAGTAACTATTTCTAGTTCACTATATATTTATTATGTTCTTGCTTGTCCTGTTCGAGAAGTCGTACTCGCGCACAGAGATACGCAAAACATGCAGGCGCGGAAGGACACATGCACACAAACGCACTGAAGCACGCACACAAAAACGCGCGCGCGCAAGCAGCACAAGCAAGGCTGTACGCGCACAGATGCAAGGGCGTCCGCAGAATTTTTTGCAGGGGGGGGGGGCCCCATTGGTTGTTGGCGCCGGAGGGGGGGGGGGGGTATATTCGTAGCGAAAATGCACTATTTGCGGAGTAAATTTATTTATTTATATATAAATAAAAAATAAGTAAAATACACACATGAAAGAAAATTACAAGCAGCAAATTAAAGCGCGGATTGTAGAGATACATTGGAGTTTATCAACAAAGAAACAATTAAAATTAATAAAAATGCAAAAAGATACTATCAATACTCGAAGTGCTCAGTCTTACTGCATACGGGTTCTCGACTCACCCGAATTGATGACCAGCACACAGCGCAATATGTTCACAAACACGCAACTACAGTCACTCAGTCAGTCTTCCTTGAACAGCAACTGTAGGCGCCTCGGATTTTTCTGGGCGAATTGCGTAGTTACACGGGTGATAAATTCATTTCTGTGCTTCATTACACGCTCTCAGTGCACAGTCATCATATATATTGATTGGAAAAATGGTTGAACGAGTACGTTGAAAACAAAAGATGACTATATATACAACGAAAACTTATTTACAAGATAAATGCACGCTCGCAGCTTCATACACCTCGCTCCATCTTGCTCGCGCATCCGCACAGTCGAGCAACCGCACACACACTGCTCGCCGCTCGTCGTTTTCTCGTCCGCTGTCTTGGTTGTTCTCACCTTCGTTGACAACCCGCCACTATAACACCGAAGCACAAACACAGAGGCGCGCACACGTGCGAGGGCTTACTTGCCACAATATCCACGAATGCGCACTTTTGGGGTGTAAGGAACGCCGCGCGACTTCCGAGGGGAAGGGACACCCGCAACTAATTCGGTCGGAAAATTTGTTTTTGTGCTTTTATGGGGTTCAGAGCCCCAAAACGACTCAGGCTATGAGGGACGGAGTAGTACAGAGTTTCGGATAATGTCGACCACCTGGGTCTCTACCATGCCCTGACACGCACAGTACATGGGCGCTGTTGTGATTTGAGGCCCAGCCAGAGGTGACAGGCGAGCCAGGCAGGCGCCATCGGGCTGCGTTGACCAAAGGCGCTGGTTTTCGGAGAAGACGCAAGGAACGCTGGTGTGGGGGCGCCTCTGGAGACTGCGTCGCCGTGAACAAAAGCAGCTAATCCCCTTTGCCGAAGGTTCTGAAAGCGGCACTTCTACCGCACTGAGCTCTCCCGTGGATCGGAGGAGACAGCGAGCGGCGGCGGCGCCAACTCGTCGCCCGCTTGCCCCTGAGCAGCCCGACAAAGCGGGGGTGGACACGGCTGATTTGTCCTTCCCCCCTCAAGAATTCATCGGTGGCCGGCGTACGAACGTACGCCGGCACAGGCGCGAGCGACCTGTGCCCTGTGCACTGTCTGCCTCCGTGTCGCTATCTCTCTAGAGATCAAAGAAACAGCCACCCATCTCGAAACACATGCTCGCCGGTGCCGCTGCATGTCTGCAACAGGTCGTCCTTCAGCAGAGCTGGCGGTGGCGTGGTTTGAAAACGGCGGTACGACGCGCGCCCGGACGCGGCATTTCGCAGATGTGACCAAGCGTCGAAGCGGGGCTGCTTTTACCCTTTTGGCTGAGCGCACCACCGCCCCTGGCGTGCGGCCATCACTCACGGTTCGAGTGAGTGATTTTCCAGGGGGGTGCAGCCGCCCCCCCTTGCCCCCCCCCCTCCGGACGCCCATGCACAGATGCACGCACTATCTTACTCTCGGTGGGCACCTTAACCTCGCAATGAAAGAACGGAGGAAGGATGGACTGGAGTGAAAGGAAACAAGAGAAGCCACCTCGACCACCTACACCTCGACCACCTCGAGTTCTTTACCGTGCGGGCGCCTTATTCATTTCTTGCCCCCATCGAAACGCGCCGGCTAGCTGCGTAACGCCGCAAACAACGTGTGGGCATTGGGGAATGGTAGGGGGGAGGCTTGGAGAGAAGGAGAGCCTAGGAGAGAGGAAGACGCGGCGGTAGACAGCGCAACGGAACTTCCGGCGCTCGCTGCTATTTGCTTTATCCATGGAGGACGCAAAGGGAAAGTGAAGCGGTTAAGAGTGAAGCAGGTGAAGCAAAGGAGCAAAGGTAAGCACTTTGGCTGGGCACCATACCTTAGCAGAGCCGGCAGTGCTGTTGTGAGGCCGTGCTGCGGAGAGGTAGTACACGCCATGCGCCGGGTCTATCCGGCCGGGAAAATTGTGCTTTTACAGCTAGTTTGATCAAAGAGCTCTGTCTGGCATGGCATCATAGCATGAAGTTTCGAACCGTTAATCCGATTCTAGTTCACGATTCATATCGGTGTCTTATTTTAGTGAAAAGATTCTGACGACTTGCACATCTCTCTTTTGTTGATCGTTTCTTTAATTTTGCTATGTGTTTGCCAGTAAGAGGCTGCGTTGTTGCTGTCTCGGCAGTCGTGGACAGGCGGACCACGGTAGTACAGACAGCGCTAGGTGTCCAAGGCGCCTTGCGTAGGCGGGGCGTGTGAACTGCTGACATAAATTGTTGATATCTGGATACCACTGAAAACAAAGTGCACATTGAAACTGATTGTGCTGACGTTCATTGCAGTTGGACAATTGTAGTATGAATACCGGCTCTCAGACTGCGTGAGTGCGGTGTCACGTTATGGTAAGATTGTTTGCTACGAAATTCTCCTGGGAGCCGGCGCTCGCAGCCCCCAGCCGCAGCAGGAGAGAGATTCGAAGGTCATGACGAAGATTAGTTTTCCTGGGGCCCAATTATGTTACTGTGCTGTCAGTCAACCAATTGTTTTATATATTAATACATAATTTATCGTTGCAGGTAGAGATGGCGTACGCAGAAGCCTCTCCACTTCTCGCGCAGTCTTCTAGTGGAAACTATTCATCAGCCTATCCCACTGGTATGTATTTTCGGCTTTTATTTATTACCGGAAGAGCATGGGCGAATCTAGTTGCCGTTACTCGTTCCCATTATCAAACATCGATTGTTTCTGGGCTACTCATCTGACTGCATAATATTAGGGTGCGACGCGCTCAGGATATTGCGGGAACATCTCGCAGCCCACTTCTTATCTGGCATACAGGGGAAATTATGTATAGTTTGATTGTGGCATATAGCTGACAGGCTGTGAGGTGAAGTTTCTGAGGATTTTATTAGCACCTGTTTTGTAAACATATTTTTAGTTTGAAAGCATACCTGAAATTCTGTGACACTGTTTTGTTCAATTTTACCTTGTTCAAGCAGCTGAAAACTTGGGCAATAATTTACAGTGCATACAGAAACATAAATGCAGTATCAGAGAAGAAATCAGCTTTATTTGCCAGTGCACAGTGATAGTTCCTCCTGGGTAGTCTCTCCTTGTCCTCAACCTCTTGTTCACAAGCCATTTCTAGGCTGTGTAAATGCTATAATCACCTTCTTTGTTCTCACCTGAAGCAGTTGAAATAAGATATTTCTGATTGTACAATGTCGTGCTGTTATGTTCACAATCGCTCGTCGCTAACTTTTTTCGTCAACATGTGACACCTGGTCAACCGGACTTGTTCAGTGTGGCTATATGACAAAAAGAATTCAGAGCAGTTGCCTGTTTTTTAATCTTATAAAGTTCAAAGGGCTTTGGCTTACAGAAGGTGGCAACAGAAATATTGCCTAAATCTCTTAACTCGCTGTGGTTAACGTGTGTATGTGAGTGAAAATGATTTGTTAATGGATGTATACTTGCACTGGACACTGTAGGCATGTGCAATGTTTAATTTTGATGGCAAATAGTATGCACCGAGCAGAGTGGTTTGTCATTTAACACAGGGCATTTTCTTTATTCCAGCGCCATCAGGTGGTGGTTCACCACCGCCTTCATATGAAGATGTTGGCTACATGCCTTCAAGAGTGAAGGCTTGTGATGTTTGCAACTACAATATTGACATATCTAATCACGGCAACTGTTACGTGGTTCCATGCCCACGCTGCAACGAAGTGACAGTGAGTGCTCCCATTGGTTGCATGATTGCACTGATCTTGAAATGTTACCATAACATTGGTGAACTTTTTTCCTTTTGTGCCTCGTTAATAAAAATTCCTATTGCTGCAACATCGAGATGAGTTGCCATTCTGCGGAGAAGTGGGCACTAGCTTGTTGTATGTATTTACTGCCTGCATTGTTTCCTAGCCAATAGTCTGGCCTTGTGTCTGTATTTGTTCTGCAGTGAAACTGTACTGTTAGTTACTTGCCTGGCTGCTCTAAAGATAAGAAAATTTGGCTTTGCAGTTTTGTCTGAGATGTGGGCAGTTGCTCGTGGGCAGAATTTTGAATCTTTTGTTTAACTTTAGACATTTGCGTTTTCTTTGGTGCTCGGTGCCCCCTCCCCACAGTAGAAAAACTCTCGCATCCAGCAAGCGCAGAGACTGAAGAGTGTCTCTGAGCTTCCGTTACACCATCCTGGAGAGGACATTTAACAACAAAAAAAGCAATAAAAAATTTGGCATTGAAACTGTAGGTAATCGCTGGCCCAGCGCACCAGTGGCCTACAGCATCATTCATTCTGTGTGGTGGGCGCAGTACAGTGGCAGCGTCGAAAGCGAAGCTACTGCGCACAGTTGAGGATCAACCAGCAGGAGCGATTTGAGCAGCTTGAATGCCTTGCTGGCTTCTCTAGTCAAGTCGTATGCGTCGCCTGCCTACTGGGCTCTCCACATTTTCTGCTGCTATCGTGTGCAGACAGCAGACAGTGCAGCTGGGACAGTGCAGCTGCGTGCATGTGTACTGCACTATATCTTCCGCACTGCATGGGCCCACAGACGGCAGGTGACTGCGTTGAAAACCCACGTGTCAATGAGATGCGTGTGGATTTGCAGCAGCACATAGTTGATGCACAGTTGTCTGATGTCTCGTGGCTTCCTTGCTGCAGGCATCGACATTACTAAGATGCACTCGAATAAAGCCACTGTACACGAAGTACGAGCACTCCTGACCACCAGAAATCTGATTAGGAAGGCCGACCTGGCACCAGCCTGTGCTCACGCTTCAACCGCGATTAGTTATTTCACGTCCCAGAGCAGGTTGTTGGCAGCAGAGGTCTCAGCGAGAGAACATGATCGTGCTTGAGGGCCTGGAAAGCAGCGTGATGGGGTCTGCATTGAAGAAGTAGACCCATATAACCCAGATTTTTAAGAAATAAACGCCACTTTTGTTAGACTCAATATTTTCTGCAGTAAAATGGGAAGTCCGTATACTCGGAACTTTGGATGGATACAACGGACACCATCCACGTAGCGATCAGGTTCGTTGTTAGTGGGCTCGACTGTACTTAAAAAAGCCGGCCTCAAGATGTCGTGGTTGCAGGAAGTAGTAGTGCTCAGTTTCCTATGCTCATCTCACAGCTGAATAGTTGCATGGGTTTTGTCCGGTTGTTATGTTCTCCCCTTGTTAAGCTATATGCCTAAGGCATTCCTGAGGCACTCTTTCGATGAATCAAAAACTGCATTGGCGACTCTGATGCCAATGCAATTCAGGCGCCAATGTCTAAAAAGTTTTGCCTCTGAAGGAATCAAAAATGATTTGCTTTACATCCCATTTGTGCAAAGCTATTCAAAGAGGGGCTTGTGATAGAGCATTAGGATTGTAAATGCTGTTTGTACTTTATTGGTCAACCTGTTTTTGTTTTCTTGTGTAAGTCGGAAACAGCAATGAAATGTAAAAATGTGCGCCATGCACATTTCTGTCAACATCCTTCTTTGAGGTGATATTTATGCTGTTGAGCATGAGTACTTTAGTTTTTGGTGGTTATTCCTAGCACTTTTGCGAAAGTGTGGGGTTATTGAATAATTCTTTGGTAGGTACTATCTCTCTTGGCATTGTATATTTAAGAGTGTAGTGGGTACAAAGGCAGTGGCAGAACATTGAGAATCTTGATCTTTATATTTTGCAGGCTCTGGGAAATCCTCCCAAAGGAAAAAAATATATACGTTGTACTTGCAACAAGCTTTTGCAGTGCGTTAAAAGTGCTACCAGAGTAACATGTGACAGACCTGGTTGGTAAGTTTATAGCTCATTTTCTATGCATTTGTAGATGTTATTGTAAAAAAAAAGTCTCATGTTACATGCAAGGGTTGATGCCTAAGCTGCACTTCTGATTTATTTGTAGTGTTGCTACAATTTTATTTTTTGCATTATTAATGACAGATATATTTGTAGTATGCATGCCAAATTGCAAGTCTGTACAAGTCATCGTTTTGCCATAGCAAGTTAGGGAAGGAGCAGAGGTGGTGAGAGCTTTAAGAAAATGGAGCACTTGGAACAGAGCCATGATAAAGCTTCTGTAAAAAAAAACGAAAACTGCAACTCAATAGTATGTCAGTAACTTTTAAGGAATGCTGTCGTGTGATGTTTCATAAAGACAGTTTCGAAAGCATAAATGTGAGAGAACTCTGTAAAAAAAAATTGGAGGCTTATCAAGGTTAAGCCCAGTGGATGCGAAGCATGTTAAGCAGCTGCCTCAGTGTGGATGGGGCATTCCTATTATTAACGTCCTTAGCGTTTGGAGGCATCTTGACCGCATACACGCCCGGCGCAAAGACGCTGGCGCGGTTGCGGGCACAGAGACTGACGCGACGGTGGGCGCGCGCCGCTTCATCCCTGGCGTGACGTCACATATCACGTGATGCAGCGATGGTGGCGCCGCCGCCGCCGCGTTGCGCGCGACGGCGCGATATGAGGCCCCATCTGCAGCCGGTGTGACGTCATCACGTGACGTCATGTCACGTGACCCCACTTCAGGGTCAATGGTGGCCACCGCCGGGCGTCGCGCGAAGGCCCGAAACCTACGTTAATATGCTTCGCATAAAAGATTGTGGTGGCAGTCCATTAAAATCAGTTCACTTAGACGAAACTGTCAACAAAATCTGATATGTTCACACTGTACTGAGAGGTAACATTGGACATTGTTTAGTACAGGAAATAAGCATTTCATACCATGTAGCAAACATTCTAATGAAAACAGAACTGGATTTGAGAATAAATTGCATTATGGGTACCTTAAGTGTTAGCAGCTACATGAAAATTGATACGAATAAGATTTTTAAGTGTGTTTCACGAAACTTTCAAATGGAAAAGCATTTAACAGGTATGTGACAGTGAAGGAATTGTGGCTTCATTATCCTGACTCTGGAACCAAAATATGAAATAACGAATACTAGAAGCATTTTTTTTCTCCGTTATTTTTGAAATTCTAAGGCTATGCCATCAGCGTTTGAGTTTATGTGGCCGCAAATAACTGGTTCCTGTTGTGTGGATTTGAATGCAAAATTTCCCACTGCTATGAACGAGAAACATAGTGTTAAGTCTGTATGGAGAGTGCACCTTTATTTCTGCAGTGCATCTAGCCATAGATATTGCACTGTAATGACTTCCATTCACAAAGAACGCTTTAAACTGCTGAAATATCCATCGTGTTCACTGGAACTGGATCCAGTGGCTACACTTTTTTCCTTGAACTCAAGAGGTGGTGTGTAGGAGGAGATTTTTGCTGGATAATAGGGGCCAGTGGCAAGTTACTTGCCGACATTGGGTAAACCTTTTTTTAAGAAGCATTCTAAATTTTTGAGGATATGTGGGACAAGTGCATTCAACTTCAGTAAAGCTGCATAAAAAAATGTCCTAGGGCTAGTGCTTGTTTCAGCTCCCTAAATGCATCAGAAGTAGAATGTGAGATTCAACCCCAATGTGTGCGAGTGACAGTAAACTCTCAGCACTCAGCATCAAAACTATTGCTGGTACAAGGCTTTGTCTGCTCATTCTCCATTGCCCTGCTGAAACAGGAAATGCTTAGCTTCAAGAGTGTCTGGTAAAGTCCCATGCTAACATGTTTATTACTGCCTTGCCTGTTCCGTTAGCCCTAAGTTTTGTGGAAAAGAAAAATATTGCAAGGCAGATTGAAAAGTTCCCAATTACTTTATACTATTTACTCTCCAAAGAGAGCAAAGATATGGCGAGTTGTGTTATAGCTGTAGATATTTAGATTCGGTGCAGACATGGCAGACCAGCAGTATTCCTGCCTTGCGTAGTGGAGTCACCTTCAACGTTCGTTTTCTGAGTAGTGGCTGGTGCCTGGATAAAAATGCTGGCAGAGCGATTTAATTCCATTGGCACCAGGATCAAATTGGTTGGCGCTCGTGTTATTAATGGTGGCATTTATGACTATATATACTAGCACTTGCATTAAACGGTTGGTGCCAAGTTAAATTTGGTGGGAATTTGGTTCAAATTGTTTGAGAAAGCCATTAGTAGAGAGAGTTTATTTAGCAATACAAAAAGTGCTTTGAAACATGTAATGGTAGTAGTATCCTATGTCATCAATTCGGCAATAATAGATGAGTTGTATGATCTTAACAAATGACCTGAATTGTTTAATGTCTTAAGTTGGTTATGCAAATGTTTATGGAGGCAGTAATACGTGTCCTATGTCCTGAAATAATGCCATCGCTTGCCACAACTATGGTAATCTACTGATACAACCAGATGATTTTTATGAACGTAAAACATCTTTCATATGCTCTAATGGCTTCAGCAGTTACCAAGTACGGTACTTAAATTACTACTTAGGTATGGTACTTAAAGTTAAAACACTAACCATGAGCCCTTAAGTTATAGCACAGTAACCAAACACTACCAGCCAGAGATATCGGCAAAAAGGACACGTTTTGCATCAGCAGAATTTTAAAAATGATTTGTCTCACGTGCTTTATGTACCTATGTTATTTTTTTCTTAATAGGGCATCTCATGAATATGCCATTTTACAGATGGGTTGGAACTATTCGTATCGTGGTTGAATGAACTGGGGCAAAGTCACTGAATTGCGAATAGAATTAAGGCAAATTCCTTTAAGTTAGTCTTTGAAGCGCCACACATAGGCATAAAATTTAATGCATGAGGTACCTGATATCACTTCTTTATTATCATGTTCTTTGTTTATGTGGGCATAGCAAGTATTCAGATGGAAATACCATGGTTACTGACTAATGGCACATAAAAATAAGGAGAATGTGTTTATTTTAGGTTGCATTTTATATTTATTTAGTTAATTTATTGGTGGATACTGCCAATCGCATCCAGGATTATTGCAAGAAGGGCACATATAAGATTGTCAGCTACATATAACATAATAGAATGGGCCAGGTTTGGCAACATGTTAGTGTTAACAGAAACTTGTAGCGGTTTAGATAACAGGGTAATAAAGCATGAAAAGTAAGAATTGGTTTACAAATACACATATTAATATTATTTATGCATTTTGACAAAAAAGAAAGGTAACTAGATCACAGACAAAACTCCGAGGAAATAAAAATAACAATGGCATGGTTTTTGTAATGATTTTTCTTATAAATGATTCACAAGCAATGAAACAGTTATTAATTGATGGACTGTGAAGAATTGATGAATCTTGACTATTCGATTCACTTATGGCTCATGGAAAATACTATGACTGTTACTGGCAAATATGTGTAGCTTTAGAGTATATTTACAGAGGAGTTTCTTCAATTTGTAAATGGTAACACAGCCACTGCGGTGGTTGAGTGGTTATGGTGCTCGGCTGCTGCTCCGAAAGACACGGGTTCAGTCCCGGCCGCAGTGATATGCTAGAGGCCTTTGTACTCTGCAGTGTCAGTGCACGTTAAAGAACCCCAAGTGATTGAAATTATCCAGAGCCCTCCATTACGGCATCCCTCATAGCCTGAGTCGCTTTGGGACCTTAAACCCCATAAATGATTGCCAATTGGTAACAAAAATTGGTTTTTGAGGAAAGGAAAATGGTGCAGTATCTGTCTCGCATATCTTGGTGGACACCTGAACCGTGCCGTAAGGGAAGAGAGGAAGGTGGGAGTGAAAGAAGAGAGAGAGAAAGAGGTGCCTTAGTGGAGGTCTCCGGAAATTTCTACCACCTGGGGTTCTCTAACGTGCACTGACATTGCACAGCACACGGGCGGCTTTTGCGTTTCTGCCTCTATCGAAATGCGGCCGCCGCGGCTGGGGTAACAAAAGCATTTCTGGTATGTGCCAACTCTGTGGGTGAAATAGAAGGGAACGTTAACAATGCCCCAAGATTAGCTTATCTTTTCATACTGTGTCCTTTTCACTGGAATCACCTGGCACTAGTTCCTGTCTTTTCAGTCTAATGCAATTTTTGCATCTCTTTTAATGCCAGTGGTGCTGTACTGCAAGCAGAAGATATTGCAGTCACAAAGGCACAGACAAAGCAAACAAGAGATGCTGCAAAGAGAGGGCGGCGAGATGAAGAAATGGCAGAACCACATCGGGGAGAGCGCACTTACAGATTTATTTGTGCCCATTGTGAAAGTGTTTCTGTGGTGAGTTAGCTGGCCTAGAAAGTGGCAGTTTTTTTCTATTATTTGGAAAAAATAATACTGCTGTATGTGCAATTTCTAATATCTCATTGTGTGGTACTGTTTTCCTCTGCACAGATCTTGTACTAAGCAGTTTCAAAATTTGGAACGCAGCATGGATTTGTAGTTAATTTTATGCCAATTATTGCAGAGTCATATGAGGTTGATCTTGTGTGTAGCTTTTTGTAGTACTGCATTGATTTTATCTGAAATTGGTTTCTTCATCCATAGTATTTCTTAATGCACTTTGCACCCATCATAATTCACAATTGAGGACAAAAGTCTTCAAGAGTATGCTGAACAGGTGACCGAGTCGTATAGCTACGTAGTCTGCCAGTGGCTCTCAACAACTTATCATGGAATTAATAGCAGGGCACGCTTGCTCTCTTGAGTGATCGTAAAACCAGGCAAGCCCCAGCAGAGGGGATAGCTACATAACTCGATAGCCTGTCGTGTTTCTAGTGATCTTTGTTATATTAAAAGCACTTCTTCATCTGCCCATGTTGAATTTGAACCAAAAAGTGCCAGATTTGCTTCACAGTTTATGCAGCAGCTGTTGTTGACATAATTAAGAATAGGAAAATGGTTGATTTTATTTGCAAAAATATATATATTTTTTGCACTTGTAACATGCGGGTTTGTCATTTGTGATAACGTGATCTTGAGTAGCACCAGCTAGAGTTACTGCGAAAAATGAGCCTGCAGAGTGCCCGTTAACTGTTCTAAATGAATTATGGAAGTGTCTGTGTAGTTGGCTTGGAGTTCATGCTATCACTCTGTGTATGAGTTACTGGGAATATTTGTCACACCTGCTAAGTGTGTGGCACCCAGGTTGCTTGAGCTTGCTTTTTCGTGCTACTGTGCAGAGCAGTTATCATCTGCTAGGCAGACCTGTGTGCCCTCAAAAAAGCAAAAGGAAAAAATTAATGCTTAAAATTGGACCCTTCTACAACAAAAAAAAACTCAATTTTACTTGAGTAAAGTTTTGTGAACAAAAAAAATTCTTCTTCCTTGTTGGTCTGTTGGTTCAGTAACTAAAAATTGCAATGGATCATCTATCCCAGTCTTAGCAAATGAGCAGAGCTAAACATCACATATTGTATTATTGCTGCTGGCGTGAACCCAAAACAAGTGCAGTAAATATGGGTGGCAGCCCCTGATATGGCCAGCATGGTTGTATGGTAGCAGTATAAAAGGTGTTGACTTTGGATATTTGGTCTGGCTAGTTAGTGCTTGCTTAGAAGCTATTTAAAAAAAAAATCGAACTGTAGACTGAAGAAAGCAATGCAGGTGTATCACTGAACGTGTCTTTGTCGTTTTCTTCAGTCTGTCATTGGTGTTTTTTAGTTGCTATAATTCTTATCACATCCATTGATCACTAGCTGGAATCTTGTGAAATGGGAAGTTTGCCTGAAATTTGTGGGTTTCTACGTGGACACAGGCCACCACCCACCGCGGGTTCGAGCTTCGCGCGAGCCAAGGGCCCCGATCAGCCGTCACCACACACACTGGGACACCGCTGCAGCGCACTCAACCTCCGCTGGGAGGAGAGCGATTCGCCGCAAAGAAATAGGCCTCCAAGTTCACAAAGGAGACGTTTATTCACGTCGTCCTTCAGCAGATACACACACACTCAATCGTCACCCCGTCCCGGGGGCGCGCGAGGAGCCAGGCTCCGCTGCGCGCACGAAGCGACCAGAGTAATGCGCGCCGCTAGCACGCCGCTGCAGGAGAATGTCCCCGCGGCAGTGCTGTGATCTCTCTCTCGTGTCGACCGTTGGGCCGGTTGCGAGAGAGAGTGGGCAATCAACGCAAGGTACGCCTGTCGGAGGTCGCTGGACCCCGCTGGACAGGCTCGAACCGCTGCAGGTCAGAGGACACGTGCGGGCGAGCTCGAGTAAGCACTGGTCCGAACGGCAAAGGCCGGCACGGACAAACAGTAACGTACGCACCTTACGCTGTCTCGGGGGGATCTCTCTCTGGGCCCCGCTCGGACGGTCGCGCAGTGCGCGGCCACCAAAGCGGGTCCCGGAATTCCCGCCAAAAGGCGCCAATGGCAAAGACCATTAGGGAGCCGGGGCGGAGCTGTGGCCAAATGACAGTGATTAGTCACCTAGCCGCCTCTCCACCGCCTGAGGCGGGAGCAAGGGAAAGAGGAGAAACAACGCGGGAAGTCGGCACGCCGCGCAACGGCAACGGCGGAAAGCCAGGATTCCCACAAATTGTATGTGAATAGTTAGACTGCTGCTAGTGGGCTGGTTCAAGTGTGGTTGCTTGTGTGAAGCTGAATGATGTTGGAGCTGCTGTTGTCTAGGAAGGAGACAGCTAAGGAAGGTGCTGATGAAGTTTGTGAAGGTTTCTGAAGTCAGGGACAGCTGTACTGCCATCTCGCCCAGCTAGCGTTTTCTCAGGTTTTTTTTTTTTTGCTCTCTTTTTCTTACCCACATCTCTTCTTTCATCTGTTCTCAAGGTCATGGTGTCTTGGCCATGACACAGTGCAGTTGCTTTGGCTAGATGGGCCTAATGGTATCCACATAGGCGACGAAATCAGTAAGCCAACAGACAATTTCAGTTGGCTCTAGCTGCTAACAATTGAAAGTAGTGAAAAATACTCATGCAGCCTGGCTGCCTGCATAAAGGATTGCGCAGGAGTGAACACAACAGCTGAGGTGATATCTCATTTCCAATGTTCACCCTCTGAAATGCTGGAAGTGCACTGACACATAGTGGTTGCTTTCTTTTTTGGACGTGTGCGTTCAGCTGCTATTGCAGCGAGATATTCAGTGGCCTGATTGGTAGCAATTTATGGGTGCCTACTGTAAAAGACATCTCTCTGCATTTCTCTCTTCGGTTGTGGCAGGGTGGCAGTTAGATCTGAGACAATTCAAGCCTAGCAGGTGATTATACATCATATTTCTCATGGGCACTTTGTGTTTGAAAATACGGTTATGCCATCCCGTGATAATTTTTTCTCAGTGAAGTGTGCAGATATAATTGTGTTCAATAAGTTTTGCTTCTTGGGCTGTGATGGAATTAAGCGGTCTTGACTCTATTGAACATACTGTATATGCTGAAATGTGTGTTAGAGGTATTAAAATGCATGCAGTGCACTTACGTATGTGTCTTCATTTGCAGCTGGACACAGCTCCATCTTCCAGCTTTCGGTGCAGGCACTGTGGAAAACGGTACTCGATCACAATTATTACTGATTCTTAGTTTTACTTTCTTCTCTTAGGTCTGGTTGATCTCTTAGTCTTTAGTCTTTCCTTTGCTTTCTCTTTTTTTTCTTTTTGGTCACTTTTTTTTTGCCTTGTTGAAATGCAGTTTAACCGCTGTGTTGTTTTTATTAATTTTGAGAAAAGGAAAGGCATAGTAACATGTCTTACTTATAGGTGCACACAAACTGTGCTGTGAGTAAATATTCTAGAGGCCCGTGTACTGTGCAATGTCAGTGCACGTTAAAGAACCCCAGGTGGTTGAAATTTCCGGAGCCCTTCACTATAGCGTCCCCCACAGCCTGAATCGCTTTGGGACGTTAAGCCCCCATAAACCAAACCATAGGGGGGGTGAAAGAAGGAAGGGTGAAAGAGGTGCCATAGTGGAGGGCTCCAGTATAATTTCAACAACCTAGATTCCTCTAAGGGGAGACGCGGGTCTTGAAATGATAAAAAAAATGTGAGTAATTTCGATTTTGCAAAAATGGCATATTCGGGATCTGTACACTCCAGAGTACCTGCCAAAAAAGTTTCAAGGCCTAATTCGACCTCCAGTTACTAAAAAATTGTATATCTCGTGCCTACAAAGAGCGGAAACGGTGATTTCGGAGCGAAATGTGGCAGAACTTCACGTCCCTCGCTTCCCACGACCGCATCCCCGATGGCTGTCATCTTGGTTTTGTTTGAAAACTGGGCCCCTTCCCCCACATCCTTGTATTACTCACTGCTGTGAAATATTTTTGGAGCATCCGCATTCCACTTTTTTCAGACCTCTACAATGACCTCCGAATGGCTGGCGCGCGCACTTGAACTGTGATTTTCTCAGCTTCGTGTTTTTTTGCCAACCAGACTAGCCTTGCAGAAGTTTTTATAATGTTTTTATAATGCAGTTTCAATTAACCTTATAACATTGAATTAAGAATGAACTAAACTGTGTAGCTATGCTCTTTTTCTTTGGCTGAGTAGAAAAGTACAGATTTTGTGAACCATGTCACCTAATTTCGTAATTCATAATTTCATAATTACGTTGCTTGGACTTAATTGAACATTTTTATATAATGATGTATATAAGTAACAATATATATAGCATAGCTCTGCATGGTAGGCATTTGGCTACAGCTTCTTATCAGTCGAAACCAAAAAATATTGAAATAAAGTGTCTTAATTACCCGTAAGAATTTACCTGATAAGGCTTCTGTTATTTTTTTTTAACGTGGGAGCTAATTGAGATGTACTGAATCTATTATATTTTTGAAAACAGGAAAAAGAAATGTACGCGCACCCAATTTCATTACAATATCTCTGTTAATAAAAATTTTCATTTCAAGACCCAGGTCTCCCCTTAACATGCGCTGACATCGCAAAGCACACGGTCGCCTTATGTTACCCCTTCTCGCAATATAATCTTGTCTGATTCTTTTGTAAATGAAAATGTTCTCATTTAAAAAGAAGTCCTTGAGCTTCCTTCCATTCCATTGAAAATGGGTTTGAAAAGTCGGTTCTTTACATCCATTTGAAACCACGAAGCTTTGTTGCCATCTTTCTGTCACTGGATCTTGTTCCTTTCATTCTGTCTAATGCACATAAGAAAAGCAGCCACTCTTGGCTGAAGTAGTAAAGTGCCTATAATTCGGTGTATGCATCGGATATTTAGCTTCCAAACGCCAACAACAAACCCCTTCAAATAGCTTTAACATTGTTCACTCTTGCACTTGATGAGATTTGCAATTAAAAGTGGTTCTCTTCTTTTCATTTTTCATGTATTGGCATTTCTTTGTTTTTGCAGTTAATTAATGTGACTAGTTGTAACACTGTGGTTACTGAATTGACTTCAATTCTTTTTCAGGTCGTCTGTTGGCCAGTCAAATAAGAAGGCGATTTGTCTCATCACTGTCGGCACAGTGGTAGTCCTGCTCGTGATTGTACTCATGGTCAGTGGCCATAATTTTATCTTGCTTATGCCTAGGCACGGCTCAGTGGTTATGGTACTCTGCTGCTGACCCGAAAGACGCGGGTTTGATCCCGGCCGCGGCGGTCACATTTCGATGGAGGCGAAATTCCAGAGGCCCGTGTACTGTGCGATGTCAGTGCATGTTAAAGAACCCCAGGTGGTCGAAATTATCCGCAGTCCTCCAGTGTAGCATCTCTCAAAGCCTGAGTCGCTTTGGGACTTTAAACCCCATAAAATCAAAATCTAGTTTCGACTGATTTAGTGTCTTGTAAAGTAGTAGCTTCAGTGAGGACAGGCCTTGGAAAAGTTAAGGCATAAGTAACCTAACATGCAGTTAGCATTGTTTGTTGTGTTTTGAATGGTTTATGGGGGTTTAACATCCCAAAGTGATTCAGGCTATGAGGCATGCCGTAGTGAAGGGCTCTGGAAATTTCAACCACCTGGGGTTTTTTAACGTGCACTGTCATCATACAGTACTAGGGCCTTTAGAATTTCGCCTCCATCGAAATTCGACCGCCGCGGCTGGGATCGAACCCACGTCTTTCGGGTCAGCAGCCGAGCGCCATAACCACTGAGCCACCGTGGCGGCATATTATGTTTTGAATGTGAAGTGACCATGTTAGGTTTGCGGTGATATGTACCCCAAGATTTTTGTATGTTTTTGCTGATTCAAGGGGACAGTTATTCAAGTAGTAAGAAGTGTTTGTATGAGTTATACAAAATTTTTATTTGAAAAATGATGACAGCATACAGTCCAATTTAGATCGTCAGTTTTGTCTGCTTTATACACTTGAACTAGTGTACACTGTACCTTAAATGTGTTTTTGTCCTGGCGAAAGATATTTTTAAAAGATTTGAAACATTAAAATTTCTGTTTTTCAAGCTTACTCTTTCATTTGTGTCATTTCTACATTTACAAGTATTGGAACAGTATAGAAGCTTGCTGTAAGGGCACACTTCTGTAGAAAAACAAAAAGCACCTTTATGCATGTAAGTATCGACAACGGTGCACAAAAGAAGCAGAAGCAAATGGTCATGACAGAATGAATGCCACAAACACCGCAGCAATCTTTATCCTTTGCAGACGTGAGCTCCAGGAAGAAGGTGAACAAGCATTGGCTGGCACGCTTTGTTGATAAATCCTGCGAAACACAGCAATTCCTTCTAAAAGGGCTGTTCTCGATTTAGATATATCGGAATGATCAAACTAACTTGTGGTTTCTTCAGAAAGTAGATAAGTTAAGCTGCTGTAGCACACATGCATTTCCATCCTTGGGCCATTTTGTAGCATGCGGTCTTGTTGAATTTATTTGGTGTTTATGTTGTAAATGGTTGTTTGACTTTGGATATTGAAATTTCATGAGAAGTTAATTGTCCTTGCGTAGATACTTATTTTTTACTCAGGTTTTTTTTTTTGTGTGTGCTCATTTATCTTAATAATCTGCTTTTCTTTTCTGTTTCTGTTGGAAGGCATCCACGCTTACACTGAAGCACAATTCAGGCTATTGGTGGCTGTACCTTGGTAAGTTAGAGGAACATCCTATGTGAGATTTTATGAATAGTCTTTGAAACATTTTTACCGTGGAACTTTGCTAGTATTTTTTGGTAATACTGGTGCTGCAGTGTTTACAAATTTTAAAGCCTGGCCATCATTTATTATTGGTGGCAATTTTGAAATATCCCCTTCAGGCATGACACTTGCATTTGTGGATGCAAAGTTTAGGCACGAGACATGTGTAATGTTGGAAACAGCAAGATTCCTTTAAAAGCAGGGGATTCAATATCCTGTACACTGCTGTACGGCTTAGTTGTACTATGTTATATGCCTTGAAATTATAGTTTAAAAAGCTCTATGGGAAATGGGTGGTTCAGCGATTCATGATGACTCTTCAATAGCCTCTTGTTTTCAGGTTCTCAATTTCTACTGGTCTTCAAACCACTCTAGAGCATAAAGTAATTTCTCCTGCTGTCAGAAGGGCTACAAGAACACTTAATGAAGCTTTTTCACGCTTGTGGCAGTTTTTGGGCATCATATGTACTTGAATGCCGATCTTTGTATGCAGCTTGGCTGTTATTTTTTTCTTCTTTTTTTTCCGGGAAGGGGGGGGGGGGGTTCATTTTCTATGATGTGACCTGCTTTCATTCACTGTTGGGTTATTTGTTGGTTTGAAGAGTCGTGCATTTTAGAGAAAGTTGTCAGAGTGAGTGCTGCAGGTGTCACACTGTCTTCAGCAACAAGCCAAGTTAACATCACCATGGCATTGTTAACATTGTCAGCACACATGGGTTATACCGCAGCTTGCCTGGTTTGCGCTCTCGTAAAGTGTCCAGGTGTTTTATGTGCTTCTACCATTTTAAAAGATAAGCCACTGCGGTGGCTTAGTGGTTATGGCGCTCAGCTGCTGACCCCAATGATGCGGGTTCGATCCCAGCTGTGGCGGTCGAATTTCGATTGAGGCAAAGTTCTGGAGCCCCATGTACTGTACGATGTCAGTGCACGTTAAAGAACCCCAGGAGGTCGAAATTCCGGAGCCCTTCACTATGGCATCCCTCATAGCCTAAATCGCTTTGGGATGTTAAACCCTAATGAACCAAACTAAAAGACAATCAACTAATGTAGTACATTACTAAAAAAATAAAACTATGCTCTGTGCTCCAGTCATGAAAAATGCTGCCACGTCCTGTGCCATTCTTTTTTAATGTAATCTTTGGCTTATGCTAGATGGAAGTTATGTTGGCCCCCAAGACTCCTAAGATATCATGAAATCTTGACACAAAGGCTTTTTTACATCTCTTGTCCATTGAAATGTGCGTTCAAGCATGAAACCTGCAATACTGGTACGGGTAGCAGCTGATGAGCTACATCTTAGCTGGTGAGCTGCATGGTGGACATGTGAACTTGGAATTCTCTCAACCAAGAACATTTCTTTTGTAAGCTGGGTGTGCATTGTATAATACCTAGCTGTTCATAATGCCAGTTCAAAACAAGCTTGTAGCATAGTATAATACCTAGCTGTTCATAATGCCAGTTCAAAACAAGCTTGTAGCATAGCCTACAGTAGTGGAAGAAACTAGTGAAGCGGAAGCCCATTAACGTGTTAGTGGTTTGAGGGAAAGTAGAGGAATTCAGGATATCGTTGCAGAACAGATATGCGGCTTTAGTTGAGGACGAAGACTTTAATGTTCAAGCAATGAACGATAATCTCGCAGCTATCATGATGGAATACGCAGTTGAAGTAGGTGGTACATTGGTTCGAGAGGATACTGGCAAGCTGTCTCAGGAGACATTCTTTGGTAATGACAGCATTTTTAAAGGAAGCACTAGTAGGCATGGTAGGCTTGTGAAGTTGATGTTGCCAGCACAAATGCTTTCAGTGCAAAAATGTGCAAAAGGGTGCTAATATGGTGTGCATTGAATGCCTATTCTTTCACAGCCATCTGTAGCATCAGCCAAATGCCTTAGCTAAGAGCTAGTGGCATGACAAGCATTTAATGCGTTGACTGCGTCATCGGTGAGTGATGTCGTGTATTCATGCTGTGCTGCCATGAGTACTAAGCCCTGCAATGAAGCTGTGGGAAATCTCGGGTTTTTTAAAGAGCCTGCAAAAAGCACACGTGCCACGTCGTTATTGCCACCTGATTGCGGTTTGAAGAAAATCGCTTCGCTAGTGGCTCTCTGGTAGGTCACGCTACACCCGAGAGAATGTAACGGTGACCCACCAGTGGGTCGCGACACACAGGGATTTGAGCTCCGAAAATTGCTGTCGTAGTGAACGTGTTAAAGCATCGGGTAGTTATGTTTTTGGGGTGGCAATGCACTCGCCACCCACTCAGTGGTAATGCAGTCCATTTGGTTTTGTTTTTTCCTCTTGACTGTACATTGCTTCTTCAGTGCTTTGTCTCTTTTCTTCTTTTCTTAGTGGGACTCATAGTTGCAGTTTTTTTCCATGGATATGGCCTTTGGTTGCTTTGCATGAAGCGCAGCACTGTTGAAGTAAGGTAGTGCTTCAGACATCCTGACCGACCTATCCAAGTGGGTATCAGCTTGCATGTGTCTTTTGTTTGTTGCTTATGCACTGTTCACGTCCTGCCACTACACATTTTGTTTACCTGGCAATGTCATTGAGCAAGCCTTTGTTTCTTTCTTCTTACATCTTACTGTCTCCTGACATTTGATGAACAAGGGGAAGCAAGGATGCTATTTCTTGTGACAAGCTTACCACAGTGACTTTTGCAGCACTTAAAATGACCACCATTTCGTGGCTGGGCATGAAGCCAATAGAAGCAGTGATGTTTAATAGTTGATAAGTAGAAGTTTGTGAATGTTCAAAGTTTTAAATGTGTGTTGTCATTTGATTCATACTGAGTACAGAACTTTATTTGGGCCGCCGCGGTGGCTCAGCGGTTATGGTGCTCGGCTGCTGACCCAAAAGACGCGGGTTCGATCCCGGCCGCGGCGGCTGGAATTTCTTTGGAGGAGAAATTCTAGAGGCCCGTGTACTGTGTGATGTCAGTGCACGTTAAAGAACCCCAGGTGGTCGAAATTTCCGGAGCCCTCCACTACGGCGTCTCTCATAGCCTTAGTCGCTTTGGGACGTTAAACCCCATAAACCAAACCAAACCAGAACTTTATTTGGGGTCTTTGAATGTTTTGACATGATTTTGTTTCTGTGTGTAGTGCTGTTATTGCAGAGGAAGCTGTTTTCTTAATGCTCGTCATATTTGTGTAACCAGCATGGTGTGTTGTTTAATAATACCTTATAATTCCTGGCTAACAGTTATTTGTGCTGTTGCTCTTGTGCATAATCAAATAAAATTTCACATGAGCGCAACCACATGCAGTGCAATGCCTCTGTCAGAATACCATATTGGAATGGCAGAAGTTTGTGGTAGCTTTTCACACGTTGCTTTGTTACATGCTGTCCAGAGTGCCTGCTTACACTGAAACCTCCAAATGACATTACATATTTTAAAGAATGCAAGTCAGGTTGTTTTTTGCTAGGTTTTGCACTGCATCGTTAAATTTTTTTTTTTCCTTTTCCAGGACAGGAAAGGAATCATTTCATTTTAATCTTTGAGTTGATATTCTGCGCAGGTTTTGCTTTGATATTCAGTTCATATTTTTATCCTCTACACAGCCCTAAAAGGGCAGGGTTAATTGACGAATAAAGGAGAGACCTTTGTCCTACATAGACTTGGTTAGGCTGGTGACTAGGATGACTCGTACGCATTTCTGTAAAGTAATGCTGTCGTAATTTTTTTTACAGCTGATGTTCGTAAGGCCAAGTTATTGAGCTGCAGTGACAGTATTTATGTATCTTCAAGAGGATTTTTTTTTTTATTTGAAGAAATAAAGGTCGTTATATATGGAATGTTGGATTTTGGGCTGCAAAACACCCATTCAGCTATCTATGGCCTCAAGAGACACTTAGTTTTCACACTCCCATGGCTTGCAAGGGACACAGCTGCGTGTTAGTTGACTCACTGGCGAGGCATAGAGAAAGCGTCAGGCAGGAATGGTGAACGAAACAAGTTTGCCCAAATATATGCAGTATTTGCAAGTGCTGGGTGGTGGACCTGGCTTGTGGGTGAAACTCCCAGAAAGGTTGCTAACCTGCACATAGCTGGCTTGGCTACAGGCAGCAGAGAGAGGTGTGAATGCAAGGTAAATGCAACGGAGGGCCGGAAGGGCCCCCTTTGAGCATAGTCTGTGTGTAGGGCAAAGGCATGTGCATCACATGAGTAACATGAGCCAATGCATGACTTCACAGGTCCACAGGTCCAAGATGGGCACACGCAAACAGGGAAATGGAATTTAAAGTATCCTTACATGAATTATATGTAAAATATGTATAAATGAAAAGTGAAAATACCACTGAATCTAGAAATGGACTGTGTGTGCGTGCGTGCATGTGTGTGTGTGTGTGTGCATGTGTGTGTGTGTGTGTGTGTGTGTGTGTGTGTGTGTGTGTGTGTGTGTGTGTGTGTGTGTTCCTTGGTTTCTGTGGCTGTTGGCTTCTCTTAAAAATCTATAACGAGCCCCTCATTCCCCTTAACTTGTCTGCTTAATTGCTTAACGAAGGCCTCGGTTCTGGCAGCCTTGATGCCATAGGCAGCATAAGAGGGTTCTCACACAGCTTCCACCCTCGCCGTTCGATGACGTTCCACGTCACACCAGTGGTAGCTCAGGATGAACCAACCAGCCCGACTCAGCCCTCTCCTTGAATTCAGGACGTACTACATCCGCCGCTTACGAACGTGGGTGGCGCTGATGAACACTCTCAAGCTTAGGTTGCTTGTAAAGATAAATACCCTCGAAAGCAGAAGATCTGACAGCTGTCGCCGTAGCTCAGTTGGTAGAGCACCGGACGCGTAATTCGGAGGTCGTGGGTTCGGTTCCCACTTGCGGCATGTGGTTGTTTTTTCTTCTGCTTTTCTAATCAGTTATCTTCAAGCGATAATATATTCAGTAATATTCTCCTTTGATCAACATCACACAGTAAATAAATATAAATAAAATCCCCTGTGTTCCTTGGTTTCTGTGGCTGTTGGCTTCACGTAAAAATCTATAACGAGCCCCTCATTCATATATACACACACACACACCCTGTCCAGATATGTCGGTCATGAAAAATAAGAGATGGATTGCAGGTAACTTATATCTCTGCTTCCACGCCTGCTGCTATGGGGATTACAGCCTGTTTTCCCTGTGTAAAATGCGGTAGGAGCTCATCAATGCTAGGCGACACTTCCAGCACACCATCTTTATCAATTTGGACAAAGCACACATACCGAATTAGCTCGCATTATTAGATGATCGGCTCCCGACTTTGGAAAGTGAAAAAAAAAAAATTAGAATGTTGTGTAGATCAACCAACTGAAGTTCTAAGCTGCAAACATTTAACCAAGGCGACCAGCACTGTGCATCACACATCGGAGCAGTGATGGCACAGTGAGAAACTTATCACTAGAGTCGGCGCCCATGAACAGCAAGCACAAATTTGAAGCTTCGTCCTGAGGAAAGCACAATAGAACATGCGAGCCAAAAAGCCCATTCATTTTGTTCTTTTAAATTTCTGCAGACATCCTTAACATCCCTAGTGCTGCTGATGTTGCACATTACAGCAGTAATCCATTTCAGGTGCACAGAAAGCTTGGCTCTGCTGTCGCACATTTTGGTGATGCCAAGCTCGTGCTGCCGTTCAGATTTCCCATGGCTCACTTAAATGTTTCCCAGAGGTGTCACCGACATTCAGAACGCATGACTCACCAGATTGTTCAGCGAATGGGAGAAGTGTCATTTCTACGACGACTTAGTGCCGCATGATGGGACTCTATGCTTATCCGCGTGTTGGCCATACCTAAGAATCTTCTGCATGGCTGTCTTGAAAAAGAAGAGATGCGTGAAGGTTCACATGGAAATAATGGTAGCAGCTTCCTTTCTTCAATGACAGCCTCGCCGTCCTGTGCAGAAGAGGCACAGGTTAGCCATTTTTGAGGTTTGAAAAAGTAGGGGCATTAATACATTCGTGTGATAAACAGTGGTAGCAAGTGCCATACTTTGAAAGCTGTCTTGCATTCGTATGAAGAGGCACAGGAAAGCCATTTTTGAGGTACTATGTTCACGAACCTCTACCCAATATAAGTATCCTGTGGCATCTTTCCTCGCAGTATATTTGTGTATTTTTTTCTCCTTGCTACGAAACTTCCAAAGTCGGCCCTCGTGTTAAGTTTGGGTGAATAAGACATTTGTTGCAGCTATCAGTCTTCTCTCTAAGGCAAAGCCCCATGCTCACCAGTGTTGGCTTATTTGACTGTTGCCTGATTTGTCTAGTGAGTACTTTGTTTCTTCAACACCTAGCAGTGCATGCTTGCGACCAGTTTTGGGAGACGGGGCTTTGCTATCATTGAGGAAGCAGCCTGGCTCTTTGCAGAGGGGGAAAGGAAGCAAGTGCTTGCTCCTTTTGCTCCCCAGTTTGCTCCAGAAATTTCAAAGGGTGATGAATGGCTAATGGATTTTTAAGCAACACTGTGGGTTGTGAGGAATGCTATAGGGAATTGCTGCGGATTAATTTCAACTGCCTGGGTTCTTTGACATGGGCTGAAATCTCATTACATGGGCACGTTCATTGAACTATGGCTGGGATCAAATCTGCAAACTCGTGCTCAGTTACTGAATGTCATAACCACTGAGCCACCAAGCCAGGTGCAAGTTCATCAGTACTACTGAACTACTTGGTCGCATATACAGACGGCAAGGTTATTTACTACTTAGTGCAGGCTACTTCTAGACAGTAATGCAATACTTTCTGTACATGTCTTGATCTCACTGTGATCACAAATGCTGCTGGAATGAAAACTTTCCATCTTGAGAAGGTATGTACTCTAGGGATCTCCACCCACTGCAGAGTACCAATAATTTTTGAAAGAGCTTGCCCACAGGAAATTGCCTGCTAACACAGAGCCCCCCCTACCCCCCCTTTTCGCACACTAAAAAAAAATTATGCTGAAATTGCCAATAACGCCTTACATGTGTAGTACAGCACTGTGCAGGTTCGGGCTTACCCAAAAGTCCGGGCCAGGCCTTATCCGCATGCCAGGTCATGCCGGGTACGAGAGTTTTTTTTTGCCGGCCATGGGCCGGGCCCAGGCTGGGCATGTGCCTGTACACTGGCAAGTTTGGACGGTGCTCGGGCTCGCTCTCACGTTCTGAATCCTGCTTATGTTCTCAAGGGGTTAACAGGTAAAGTCCATTACAGGTCAAGACAATTTGCGCCAGTTTCAATTATCTCCACAGTATTGCTATGCGACATGTTGGGCATGCAAAAAGAAAATGAGAAAAATGCAGAAAACACAAACAAATGCAGACAAATCGTTTCATACCATTGCATTTTTCTGAACCTCATTTGATCTATGGAATCATCTCTGGGAAAGTATTGCAGCCACTCTACTTCTGCTTCCTACTGTCTCAGCATTATGCATGACAGAAACATGCATGACAGCAAAACCTTCAATACGACATTTGCAAATGAGTTGAAGAAACAATCTGCATTGATCAGTCAAACATAGCCTGGGAGCAGTAGGAACTAGTATGCTGTATTTGCTGTTTTGGTGCTGAATTTTCAGCTCTGACTGCATACCAGTTACTCATTCCACAGCATGCACCTTTGCTTGGTAATGTTCCACCTCTGTACTCACGCATTTCATATTTCCTGATAATCGTAATAGTTCCTTTGTTCTGTGATGCTAGTCCCCTGGGTTTCTCAGGGCATTGGAAAGGCTGCGCATGCAAGAAAACCTGGACCTTGGCAGGGGCATCCAATAAATTTTAGTTTAAAGCTGGCACCCGTATTGTATGGTTCCTCTTCCTTCGTCATGTGTGTTCCTGCAAAGCACTTTTCATAATGTATGGCACAATACTTGTGAGAACAACTCCTGTCTGTCAAGTCCTACCTTTTTCTTCAACTCTTCGATGCCCGTTAGTTTTCCCCATGTTTCATATACCAATTGTCTAAGATATGGCAGTGCAGCCACTGTTTCAGCTATCGTCAAGTGGCCTCAGTCGAACATTCAGGCCTAAGCTTCATATTTCACTGCAATGCCGGATACTGAAAGTAAGTGAATAAAAATAGCGAGTTCGCTGGTATTCCTCTGTTCTTAAAGTTCATCAGCTCAGATGAGATGTACCGCTTGGTAAATGGAAGCGAAAGTGCAAAGAGTTGAAGTAGAAGGCAGCCCTGAATAATTTCATTTGCCAGTTGTCCCTTCTGTTTGCAATAAAGAAAAGCCCAGGACACAAAAGCCAAACCAACGTTGAGCCAAACAAGCTAAGTCGAATAATCACTAGATTTGTCTTGAGAAGGTGGCAAACATATGAGGTGTTGGTAGTGTTTTCATCACTTCAAAGGCGAAATGGCTTCTTCAAAGAAAGGTAACTGAGCTTCAGGACAAATATCACGAAGATTCTTATGATATGGTTGCAGGAAAAACTGGCAGTCGTTTGATCGAATGATTTAAAGCACATAGGAACACATGCCGTCATTGACACCCAGGAAAGGTTGCCCTAC
Source organism: Amblyomma mixtum (assembly GCF_055824585.1). NCBI lineage: Eukaryota > Metazoa > Arthropoda > Arachnida > Ixodida > Ixodidae > Amblyomma > Amblyomma mixtum. The sequence continues at coordinate 94,894,330 of NC_143014.1, read as the reverse complement.
TTGGCAACAACTGAACCTGTACGTCAGTTGTTTTTAACACTGGGTACAATATAACTGCCAGAGCGAATAAATAGAGATAAATTCTAAAAGGTTGGGAGATGTTCTAGGAGGGCAGCAACATCTGTAAGAATCCCATCTCTGGCACTCTCAAATAGACTGCCTGAAGCGAAGGCTTGAACTTTTCGGCCTGTCAAGCTGGTATGAACAGATAATTTATTTTTATTTGGCTGTGTACATAAGGCAGTTTCAGTAAACCATGGAGTCTGCAGAATTTGACATCTCCATAACATAATACATCCAAGCCCAAATGATGTTCGTGTTTTTTTTGTTGCTGTAAATGGCATTGACATTTCTAAAGGACAGTGAGAGATGTAGGGCTCTGCTGTTTGAACAGACGCTAGCACACGCCTTGTTATTCTTTGAGATCGCAAGATGTCTTGCACGTCAACAGCAAACCACTTTTAGTGTTGGAAGCTGCTTGACATATGTCTGCAAAAATTAAAGCCAAAAATGTAAGACAGGAAACAAGCTTCAGTATATTTTAAGCAAGTTGCTGTATGTGGTACCCAAGGCACTGTGCTTTTGTTATGGCCAAAAAGGAAAAATAAAGGTAACACAACTAGAACCAAAAACTGGAAAATTTTCATCTTGTTTCAGTAAATGAGGCACTTCTTTCATTGAAATGCATAGTAATAAGTACATTTGCTTTATTGACGCATGCTTAGCTCTTGTGTTGTTTCCTGGCCTGAGCCGAGCCTGTGCACTTGGCGGGCCTGGCAGAGTCGGACTCAGGCAGGTAATGGAAGAGGCTGCCGGGCTCGGGTTAGACCCATGCAGTGCGCTTAACATGTAGGCTCCAGCAACAGAAAGGGCCCTTGAATGGACTTCTGAAATGAATGAACTGGCACTTCCTATGCTCCATCGGAAGGAATAATAATGCCTCAGAAGAATCCAAGGGTTGAATAGTCGATGGAATTATGGTGACACAGGCTGAACAATTGCTGATGTCATCAATAAAAGACTAATTCCACCTGCTCTTAGCACCATGACCACACATGCACGAGCACGTACGTGTGCACCCGGCAAATTTTTTAACAGTAACACTTGCGCTGCTTATTCTTGCTTGTTTCGCTGCTCCATGCCGTGATAAGGCGCTGACAAGCCAATGGGTCGATGTTAACGCGATACTGTTAAGAAATTGGCCGAGTGTACATGTTCTCAAATAGATTCCATTCTCTCTTTGACTTCCCTGCCCTTCGCCATTGGGTGAAGCGATGCCATGCTCCATGTTCGCTCATGTTCACTCATCCATGTTTGCTCATGCCAGCCCAAGGTGTGGCATCAAATCAGCCAAGAACTAGAAGTTTGATGGAATCAATTTTGGAAGGAATCATTATATCATACCGACCTTGTTTGGCTGCTCATTTGTTACATGTCTTTGCCTTGGGTTACCTTTGTGCTGCTGTCTCGAGGTCTGTGTAGTACTGTGCCAAAAGCTGCTTTTGTGTACTTAAAATGTCATTCAGGGTCCCGATTTCATTGTATATTTTATGATTTTTTTTATATCGCTCAATTAAGGCAGTCAACATAGAATATTTCATGCTTTATGTGTGTGTGTGGCAGGGGAGGTTAGTGAATTAACACAACAGTGTTTCATTGCTATGCTCTTACAGCATGCGTGGGTTAAGCACATGAGGGTAGGGAAATGAGGGCCTCTTTATGATGTAGTGCACATCTAACAGCTATTGAAAGCATGGAAAGCATAGAGTTTTTTTCTAATGGTGATGTTGCTTAAAGTGAGAATTTAGTGGTGTAATTATTTTTAGCTGGAAGACCATTTAATAGAAAGTAGAAGATAAGACAGCCACCTTCCACTGGTGGGGCCCAAACCCACAACCTCCATATGTTAACTATGGTGGCCTACCAACTGAGCTACAGTGGAAGCTGCCCAACTTTCTTTGGCGGATACTCTGTTCTTATGACTTACTACAGTGGAGGCCACTGCAGTGGTGGGCACTGTCGCATCAGATGAGCAAAACCGAACTGTCTAAGTGCATCTTAAAGACAATTTATGGTCTTATTCAGGCTAGTTCAGGCTAGTATCAACTCTTTAGTTTTTAGATTTGATTTATTGGGGTTTTAACATCCCAAAGCGACTCAGGCTATGAGGGACGCCGTAGTGAAAGACTCCAGAAATTTTGACCACCTGGGGTTCTTTAACGTGCACTGACATCACACAGCACACAGGCCTCTAGAATTTCACCTCCATCGAAATTTTAACTGCCGTGGCTGGGATCAAACCCGCGTCTTTCGGGTCAGCAGCCGAGCACCGTAACCACTGAGCCACCGTGATGGCTAGCTTAGTTTTTAGAGATACAGTTGGATGATCGAATACATTTTTTCACATTTTACTTTTTTGGTGCTAGGTTGTTGAGCTGAAAGATGCGGGTTCGATCCCGGCCGCGGTGATCGAATTTCGATCGAGGCCAAATTCTATAGGCGCATGTACTGTGCGATGTCAGTGCATGTTAAATAACCCCAGGTGGTCGAAATTTCCGGAGCCCTTCACTACGGCGTCCCTCATAGCCTGAATCACTCTGGGATGTTAAACCCTTATAAACCAAATCAAACTAAACCAAGCATTGTACTTTTTTTCTCCTTTGTGTTTTCATAGAAATGTGCAACTAGGTTCTTTTGTATTGTGCAGCCAAGAAGTAATATAGTCGCCTGCATATTTATTTTGGCACCTTTCGAATTTGTTCACTATCAAATTTCGCACTGAGATTGTTTCAGGATTTGCTTAATATAGTATTGTAATGCCAAACTGTGATAATTCGAACTGGAAGAGGTTGAAAATTTATTCGAACTAACCAGTTTGAAATAAGGGGAACTTGATTGGAATGAGGAGCTGGTGTATTGTGTTGCACAGGTTGTGTCAGCACTTGCTTGGCCTTTGCTCAGACACCTGTGGCCACTGAGCACTTGGTACTAGTGATAGATCTGTAGTAAAGTCCGGTGCATGTTAGCATCATGTCATTGCTGGTTGGCTGCCAAAATAAACCCGTCTCTCGCTGGGACACGTGAGTGGGAAAACGGATGGATGGTGTGACTTGCCATAACAGCGACAGGGCAATGTGCATAATGCTCACAGTGTGGAGCACGAATACAACTGGTTGCAAGCAGTATATTCTGAAGACAGATGGCCACAGGTGGTAATGGCAAGCCCAGCCAAGAACCAGCTACAACACCATAACCGTGCACTCAAGCTAGTTACGTGGTTGGTTGTCACGGTTACTGTTATGCAGCTGTTTGCTCCTGGGGTGGAGGCAAGCCGGTGCACTGTTGGGCTGGTGCACTGTCAACCGGAAGAGCTCTGCTCTTGTCATTGTCTTTTTTTTTTATGTGCTTGTCTTGGTTCGCGCTTTCTTCCATAGATGATTGATGTACAACTCGTTCAACTTTCTTCACTGTCATGCTTTGCTGGCCAGGGCAGGTCGCTGTGTGATGTTTTCAAATTAACTGTTTCATATGTTTATGCAGTCCACTTATCAGCTATTTTCTCTCATTGAAATGCGTGCAAATTTGGCGGGACCATAGTGTCACTTGAAGTCAGCCGGAAGCTTTAATTAGCACGCTTGAGTCAACAAAATTCCTATATTTGGTAACAGCACTTGCCCTGTTCGTGTAGTAGAAACGAAAAAACCTCCATTGTCTACAAGGCAGGCCTATGGAAGAGCAAGCTTGGCCAGCTAGAGGACTAGTGTCACTGTCTGCCAGGATAGGGCAGAACCCACAGTAACCAGAGGTGGGCTTGCTTATTCCTTTTTTTTTGCCAGATTGCAACATTTGTCAGCTTCACTCACTGAGACTGCTCTTTGGGCTGTTGATGCAGGCAAGGGTGGTTTTTTGTTTTTACTTCACTCATCGTGCTAGCATTGGTACCAAAATCATTACTATGTGAAGCGCATCTCATTTCGGTACATGCTGAGCAGCAGTGTAGAAAAATAAAATTTTAAAGCTGTGGAGATAAACACAGAAGTTACTGTGTATGGTTTTACGTACACAGACACTCATTATTGACTGAGACAGGTACCTTATCTGGAGGCATATTGATTGTTATGGCAAACTGAACACTTGTCTCATGCATATTATTTTGTATTTCAGAGCTGCAGCTTATTGAGGAAATTTTTCTTGATCTTCATACCTGCTACACTGCTGGTTGGCCGTCACATGTCATCAAAGCCACTGTACCACCGTAGTACCGCCTCCCAGACCTTGACTGATTATCTTCATCGCAACTGTCATTGTTGATTTCACTGACTATAAAGCCATCACATCTGTTGCCCGCCGCTCTGTGGGCTCGGTAGCTATGCGAAAGCACAGTCTACTAATTTGTTCCTCTTTGCAATGCAGGCCTGTTGGTAATAAGTTCTCTCTTTATGATAAGAAAACCAGCAGTTACTTTCTCATACAGCTGCCAAGCACGCAGTGCTGTGCGAGTGTTGTTGAATGTTTAATGTTTATGCATTATCCTTTTGCTTTTACTTCTGTTGGGTGATATGGAGACCAACCCGGGGCCAAATAATTCTGAAACCATACTTTCCGAGCTGCAGAAATTAACAGCCGCCAAACTGCAATTATTTTTCGAATTGCAGGATATTTAACATGTTCACTCTGTCGTGGGTCACTGCTGTGTCACGTCATTTATTCGTGCTGTGTGCCCATGAATACTGGGTCACATGATGAAGCCATGGCAGGCTGTCTATTTTAGAACTGCAGAAAGTGTAGTGTACTAGTGGGATTCCACAGCAATTGTGTGCTTGTTTAAATTGTCCAGGGCTGAGTCGATTTTTTTGAGCTGAGTCTTGACATATTCACTGCGTCATGGGTCACCGGTTGGTCATGTCACTTATTTGCGCTGCGCGATCACAATTAGTGGGTCACACGATGAAGACATGGGTCAGATTTTATGGTGAGGTCTAACAAAGAGAACCTCACAATAACAGCCATGTGTGAGATTGCCATGGGTCGGCTGTCTTGCATCTTGCCTTCACATTACATGCTCTAATCAACGCTAAAGCCAGACTGCCTCAAGAGCCGGAATGACAAATGAAGAAGCAGCGATTATATTTTTTTAATGCCTCGTGTGACCTATACTGACCTTTTGACATCACAGCCATTGTTTGGCTGTTGAAACTGAAACAGCATCAGTTATAAACTATTGAGTGGTCATATGCAAATGCTGCATGGTGATCCGTGTATAGTAGGTCTTACACATCATTACAAAGAATAAAACATAAAACCAAAATTTGTTGTCTCTATTCCTTTAAAAGCAGTGTTGGATGCAAGAGTGACATTGGTCAGTCCACTGCTGCACCTCACTATAGTCGGGTACAACTCGAGTCTGCAGTGAAGCAATGCCCACATTTGGGACCGCCGCTCAGAATTTGCCCATCACAAAAAGTAGACCTTTTTGAAAGCTTTTCTTGTTATCTAAACAAGAAGTTAATCACGGGAAAAAATTATAAACTCAAGAATTCTTATGCTTTTGGCTTGTTTGATACAGTCGAACATTAAAAAGCTGAATTTGTTCACTGTTGTAAATGGCCAGCGGAATCACACAGGACGCCGTAAACCGTGGCTGGCCCATGTTCTGTTACCAACTGCTGTGTTTTGCTTTTGCTTTTCTGACATTTGCTTTTCTGAAGATGCAGAAAATTTCCATTGCTTTTTAATAGATGTGTCGAATGTGCAGTTTCCTGCATGCAGTGTTTCTTGCGCAGTCTTTTCCTCTGCAACTGTGTATACAGTACTTTACAGTACCTTGATGGCTTGCCCTTTATCAATAAATGCCCCCTTGTTGCTGGATGCATCCATACTTTTGATTCCTTAGATCATCTACGTTAGTGATGCTGCTTAGTGCATTGAGATTGCTTTCACTGGTAACTGTGGTTGTGCAGCTATATCTTTGCTGTAGAGGTAGTATCTAACCTTGTTTAAGGGAGTGAATGATGCCTTGCATATTTAGTATCTTGTGTAAGTAGGCTGAAGCATTAAATGGGTCGTGCTTTAGGAACTCGGCTAAGATCACAAGAGTTGATGCGCAGGCTAGTTGGTACATCATGTTTATGCACAGCGCAAGGGATGAGGATGAGAAAGAAGAAGAGGACAGACACAGAGCTGACTGACAACTGATTTATTCACAGAAATGGACATGAATATATACATGGCTTGATGCATGGCAGACAAAAACAGGTGCGATGCGCAAGTTGAAAATCGAAGCTACTTATCTTTTTCTACATTTGCTAAGTTTTTAGACAAGCAGAAAAAAACAGTAGTTATTCCCTACATACATACCTTGTCCCATAACCTTAATAACCTTAAACAGATAGCGCAATGTCCTCAAGTATGAGTCAGCTTTTCTGCCCTGTGCAGGGCGTCAATGCTCAGCCACGTTAGTAGTACCATGACGGAGCCAAGTCTTGGATACACGATAAAGCACAAAAACGGATTTGTTGATTGCACTGAGGGAGTGGGGTATGAGCTTCCGCTATGATGTGGGAATAGGTATGTGCGACAAACAGGGTGGTGTCTGAATGAGAGATTAAGAGAACATAAAAATGATGTAGCTAATTCTAAGGACTGCAGCCTGCCATTTCACTGCCTGAAATGCGCAAAGAAACGAAGAGAGAGTTCAAACCTTTGTTTGCTTTTCCTTTGAGTTCTGCATTTATCAGAGAGCGTATCACAAGAGAGATCACTGAAGCACAAAATATCTTAGATCTTGGAGACTGCTGCATAAGCACCCCTTCTCTCGCGTTATCGGACAAAGAGCTGGCAATCGTTTTTCAGCCAAGTTTCGCACAGCTTAAGTGAATGTGCCGGTATGCTTGTTTTCAAAATGTATGTGTTGCTGACGTTGGTTTGAGGGACAAAAATTGTAGAAAGCTGTGGTTACAGTGAGAAAGGAATGTTTATATTTGATGGCTTAGGAAAATTTTATTAAGTATATAAATGAGGCACAGTTTTAATTTGGGTAAACAGCTCTCAAGTATGTGTAAGATAACTGACATTAGCTATGTAACACACTGCTTTCTGTTGCAGAATGTATATTTTATATTTTGGGTAGGTTAGCTTGAATAGTACTTCCCAGGACAAAATGACAGTAGTTTTCTTGTCTGGAAACTTGGAAAAAAGGGCCACAAATGGGCTTTATCACACAAAGCAGATTTAAGTTATTTCAGAACGGAATGAATCACCAGCCTATTGAAGAAACGGTCTGGTCCAAGACACTTTTCTGAAGCATTTCATGCCACAAAAGCTAAGCATGAGGTCGGGGGAAAGCTTGTATGCATTGGAAAGCTGGTGGGTACACAGGACCACCCGTATGTGAGGTGCATGCTCTGATTTCTAGGCCACTGCCTAGTGATTACTAGGCAATCTCTTATTTTTATCTGTTATGGTAATTGATAACTTAAACAATGTACTTTTCATGAAGCAAAAAATTTGTACGATATTTCCCATAAGATACTAAGGTTATGTAATACATCATTCCACTTCTTGTCAAGGACATGTAGATGTAGCAGTAGTGGTGGTGGTGTTATGGGGCAGGCAAGATTAGCTTTGCATTGAAAATGATGTAATTGGTTTATCTGTATTGCATAATCTATAAACAAGACAACTAGCATTGCCCTATCATAGAATGAACTGTTGGATTATGTTTCTGGAAATATCAAGAACAGCGCCTCATCACAGTAAATAATATTGGCTTCTCTTTGAAATCAAATGCTCGCTGATTCATTAGAGATGACACGCAGTATTTTATGTTTTGCACTGGACCCTTTTTTGCAAAAAATGAATGATTGAGACTATAGCTGATCTTATTTAAGGAAGTACTTAACGGAATAAGCACGATGGTAAGGTGGTGACACAAACACTTCTTTCACAACTTAATTATGTTATTGAAAAATACAGTTTTATACATCCCAAGAAAGAAGAAAGACAGTAAGAAGAAAGCAGAAAATACAAGAAAGGTAATAAATACATACATATGAGTATAAAATTCTAGATGTCTAGATCTAAAAAGAAAAAACCCATGAACATGCAATAGATGCAAGGTAGTGAAGAACCCCGTTGTGGTAGCTCAGTGGTTATGGCGCTCGGCTGCTGACCTGAAAGACGCGAGTTCGATCCCAGCCATGGCGGTAGCATTTTGATGGAGGCAGAATGCATGGGGCCCGTGCACTGTGCGATGTCAGTGCAAGTTAAAGAACACCAGGTGGTCGAAATTTCCGGAACCTTTCACCACGGTGTCCCTTATAAAAAAATGAAAATTGGTTTTTAAGGAAAGGAAATGCCATAGTAATTGTCTCACATTTCGGTGGACACCCTGAGTGGCTCTGGGACATTAAATCCCAACAAACCAAAAAAAAATTGGTTTCTGAGGCAAGGAAATGGCGCAGTAACTTTCTTGCATATTGGTGGACACCCGAGCCACGCCGTAAGAAAAGGAATGAAGAAGGGAGTGAAAGAAGAAAGGAAGAAAGGGATGCCGTAGTGGAGGGCTCCGGAATAATTCTGACCACCTGGGGATCTTTAACGTGCGCTGACATCACACAGCAAAGGGGCACCTTTTGCGTTTTGCCTCAAGGTAAAAACTTAAATTCTTGCAGAATATCGAGCGCCCTCTACAATTTTCCAACCGAAAACCCTCGTTTGCAGATGGCAATCTCGTATTCCTCTTCAAAAAGAGAGTGGGGAGATGTCCCTTTATCTGTATGAGAGGGAAGTTGTTGAAAGGACACAATTGCAGACCTCAAGTCTGCAAAAACAGTTTACTATACAAAACGGTTTTCCAGAATTTATAATGACCGCAAGAAAGTTTGGAGCGAGATTAACGAACTATTAAACAAACACAAGTGCAGGGATAACTCAGAATTCGCTGCAACTAATTCCAAAGCTAACGGAACTCAATTAGCTAACACCATAAACCACTTCTTCATTGAAGCTGGCAAGCTTACATTAGATCAAGCTCTCTCTAATGCTCCCGTAAGCAACCTCATTGTCCCTTTACCTAACACTATTTCGTTGCTGCCTGTGATCCCACAAGAAGTAGCAGCCTACATTGGGAAAATAAAAAACAATGTTTCAGCAGGCCATGACGACATCAAAGCTGTACCTTTGAAGTATGTGTCTGCATTAATATGCGATGTTTTAGCGTATATTATAAATCTGATGCTCACATGTGGTGTGTTCCCAGATGAATTGAAGGTTGCTCGTGTTTGTCCTATATATAAAGGAGGAAACAGAAATGAAATCACGAACTATCGCCCGATCTCCGTCTTATCAGTGTTATCGAAGGTATTTGAAGGAGCCATTAATAGCAGATTAGAAAAGTTCCTTAGCGTTCATAACATTATTAACCCCTCTCAGTATGGCTTTTTGAAACATAAATCGACTGAGCAAGCTTTACTCGCTGTTAAAGAAAAGATTATTGACAACATTGAATCCAGAGCATACACTCTTGGTCTGTTCTTAGACCTGCGGAAAGCTTTTGACTGCGTACAGCATGATATTCTTTTAAGTAAACTGAACAGTTACGGTATATGCGGAATAGCTCTAAACCTGCTGAAAAGCTACTTAACTAACAGGATACAGTACGTTAAATGGAATAATTTTGTCTCGAACCGTTTGTACATAACCCAAGGGGTTCCTCAGGGGTCTATATTAGGTCCACTTTTGTTTTTATTGTATATTAACGATATCTGTAACATACCTGATTCTCCAGACTTGGTTATGTACGCTGACGATACAAATGTTTTTTTCACATCACGTACTCTGCCAGAATTAGAAAATATCGTAAACACTTATTTGATAAAATTATACACTTGGATGCAGGCGAATAAGTTTAGTTTAAACTTGCCAAAAACCAGGTACATAATTTTCAGGCCTATTAATGCCCCTGTTCATTGCACTCTTAACCTTACATATGCCAATACAAAACTGCAACAGGTAACAACTCAGAAGTTTCTTGGTGTCTGGTTTAATGAACATTTATCATGGAACACACACATTTCCAAACTTCTCACTGACCTCAGTAAAACTGTTGGTTGTCTTTACAGGATCAGCGATCTCTTGCCCGTTTCCCTAAAAGTGTCCATATACTATGCACTATTTTTTTCCAAATTGTCGTATTGTGCACTGGTCTGGGGCACTACAACAATAGGTAATTTTCAAAAGTTACTGATTTTGCAAAAGAAGGCATTACGGGCTATTGAGGGTTACCATGGTAGGCCGGAAAACCTACCAACATCATCACTCTATCATAAGCATAATTTACTTAAAGCAAACCATGTTTACATATTTCGCCTGTTACAGTACATCCATCGTAATCGTTTATATTCCATTTCTCCGAACCGCCCTCCTAGTAAATACCCCCTTCGGCAACACAGAAACTTGGTCCCTAAAACAAGAACAAATTACAGAAAACAAAAGCTCGATTATCAGATTCCAGTCGTTCTCAATAACCCATCTCTAATTGTCATGTTTGATTTCCCAAAGAACAAGTTTAAAAAAGACATCAAAAGGTTACTAATCAGCACTGACGCAATATAATTTCGGTTTTACTTAGCGTAGCATCTCTTGTTTTCATGTTAAATTGTTTGTGTGTTTGCGTTTCCTTTTGTGACCTCCTGCCATGTTTATACCTTTGATATGATTTATGGTGAACTGTCTTTGTTTTATTTATTATTGAAATACTGTCGCTTGCTGCAATGTTTTTTTGTCCCAATGTATTTTTGTCATATTACTTTAAATTTTGTTATTTATGTGCTGCACACTGCTGCATGAACTGTATTGGGGAACTGTGACCTCGTCAGGCCTTACCGCCTTTTGTCACAGTTCCCTCTTTCATTTATTTGAAGGAAAATAAACCTCAAACTTCAAACTTCAAACTTCAAAGCAGGGGTGCAAACGCAAGGAGCGGGTTGAGACCGTACTCGTCAAGGCAATGCGTCATTGCAACCTTTCGACAACTTCCCCTTTCACTCTATCTCCAAAGTTGGTGGTAACCGTAGGGGCTCTCGCAGATTAGGGTCCAGGCAGTCCCCCTCACATTTTCGAAAAAGAGTACAGTGGAGGGTGACTGACTCATCTCCCCTCACGCTAACCCCTTCAGTCAGCAGAGCAGGAAGTGAAAACACGGTTTGTGAATGAAGGTTTTTGGTTGGGAAACATCTTCCATTAAGCCAGCTTTTCTGCAATTTTGCAAGTTGTCCAATCTCACATCTCGGTGGTTACCCGAACGGCGCCGTAAGGGAAGAGAGGACATCTCGATGGTTACCCGAACGGCACTGTAAGGGAAGGGAGAAAGGTGGGAATGAAAGAAGAAAGAGACGAAGAAGTGCTGTAGTGGAGGGCTCTGGAACAATTTTTACTACCTGGGGATCTTTAACGTGCACTGACATCGCATGGTACACGAGCGCCTCTTTGCGTTTCATCACCATCGAAACGCGGCCGCTGCAGCCAGGTTCGAACCTGGGAACTCCAGCTCAGTAGCCAAGCGCCCTAACCACTGAGCCACTGTAGTAAAGCTCTTTTCTGTACCATTTATTCAAGGGCTGACTGACAGAATCGACACAATTTTCGCACTATATAGAATATGCCTCAGTTTCAAAGTATTATCTGGCCAAACAGGTTGTTTGTCTTAAAGAAAATTGGTTGACAGTTTTGGTTGGTTGGTTTATGAGGTTTAATGTTGACAGTTTTATTTTCAAAATACACTGACCTAAGTAACAGCCTGAAAGCTGACAGTGATCTATGATATGTTCTCTTAATTTTACATTAATACAATGCTCTTTATGACTAATATTACCTTGGCTACATATCAAGGGCATATGATATACAGCTCTAGTTTTGCGAGGTCAAATCTGTACTTGGCTTGATGCTGCATCCTTTGAAGTTTTTTCTTTCCGTATTATCACTTCTGCTACCTGCAAGTCTACACGGGGTAGAAAGCTTGGTAGAGGGGAGATTGTGTCCACATCATACCATCTTGCCATATTCCTTATGGAATGGGAAATCTGGTGTAAATATATGGCACAATGACATGCTTCGTGTTGTCCATTGAGGCCATGTATCTTTAGCCGAGAACCCTTTGAGCAACATAATCAGCTTTTCTCAAGCAAAGCTTATGAGCTGCTTCAAGACAAGGACTCACATTTTCTTCTCGAAGCAAACAATCCAACCCGCCCTACTTATCACCTTGCTGCAAATTTATAATATTTTTACCACAGAGAGATATTGGATACTAATTGCTTTAGAAAACATTACTGACATCAAATAAGCACATGGAGTGATGTATACAGACTCTTCTCGCCAAAGTTAACCAATCAAACCAGCACAACATAAAAACTTTGTGCATAATGAGCTCATATTTTCGTGCTCTACATAAGCTCACCCTGAAGTTTTATGAAATGTTTTGAACCTGGGTATTTTGGGGTAATTAGGTTTGAATGAAACAGCTGTAGAGCTGTGACAGATCACTAAAGCATAATGGCCTCTAGCATGCAGCTGTAGTGTTTTTACTTGTACCTACTGTAGTGTTTTTGAAGGAAACTATAGTATATTATACTGTGCTACTGCTTCTAACTTTGCAGTGCTCTGAAAGGTATAGAGGGTAGCTAGCTGCACACATGCAAACTGCATGCACATCAGGCAGACATGTCTGTACGTATTCATATAGATAGCAGAGTTGTGGTCAATGTACGGTATGTTTGCATATTACATGCACTTCCTGCTGTTTCATACGCATGTAGGAGTTTCATGTTCCTAATGAAAATCGTTGTGGCTTCCTTAATTGCTATGGAATTTGATAAAATTGTTCTTATATAAAAAAAAAAAGCTAATAGTCTACAGCGTATATCTTATCACAAAGGCTTCTACTGCAACCAGTCCATGGAGAGGGGCCTATATGAGAGACAGAGGAAGCCATAACGTCAGGAAGAGTGCAGACATTAGTCTGAGGAATGTTCGTCTAGTGTGCTGCTCATCAATGAAAAAAAGGAAGATGAAAATGAGAGAAAAATGAAAGCCATGAAATCATGTGAGATACAAAGAACAGCAAGACACAATTACATATACACAACTATTGAATATTTACTCTGTATGTCTAGGTCTTATAAGAGGTAGTACAACTTCGTTAATATTCCCAGTTCATGTGCTCAAAATCACTGCCAACAAAAATTCAGATTTTCCAGCTACCACATTCAACATTTCAATAAATTTAGGTCAGAAAATGTGCTCAGTGACCAACCACATATACAGGGTCTGTTCTGAAAGTAGTAGGACTGTTTTTTTCCTGGGCAAACGGGCGGACGAGAGGCGGTCTGCGCGTGCGGGATCATTGAAGGGGGATATTGGGAATGCTGGGGAAAATCGGCAGTCGGCTTTCGGCCGTTGAATAGAGCAGGTCGCTCGTACTGTGAACCCCTGTCGAAACGTCCCGTCACGCAGAATCATAGAGCGTTTACTGGATCAGCGATACGCGATCAAATTTTGTGTAAATCTTGGCAAAACGGGAAAGAGACTCACGACATGATTAAGGAGGCCTACGATGACGCTGCCATGGGTAGATCAGGTGTTTTTTGAGTGGCACAAGTGATTCCGAGAAGGTCAGGAAAGAGTGGAAGACGTCGACCGCTCCGGACGCCTTTCGACCAGCAAGACCAACGAAAATGTGTAGCGAGTGAAAAATTTACTGAACAGTGTTCGTAGGATGAATCAGAATGATTGCTGATGACTTCAGCCTTCCTCAAACCCAAGTTTTTGAGATTGTGACAGAAAACTTAGCCATAAGGAAAGTGCGCGCGAAGTTTGTACCGGGAGTGGTTCAGAGGAGCAAAAGGCCAACCGCAAGGCGACCTGCCAGGATCTTCTTGATCATGTGAATGACGACCCCGATTTTTTGCCCAGCACAAGACGGCAACGCTGCCTCAGGCCCCCTATAGCCCCAGCTTGGCCCCGCCAGGCTTTTTTCTATTCCCGAAAATAAAATTGACACTCAAGGGGAAACATCACGGATCGGTAGAGGCGGTTCAACAGGCCGTGACGAGGGAGCTAAACAGCATTCCGGTCCAGGCGTTCCTGGAGGCGTACGAAAACTAGAAAACTCATTGGCAGCAGCGTGTAGGTGCGGAAGGGTGCTCCTTTGAAAAATTCTAATCGTTTGTACTACTCTTATGAATACATTTTATTAAAAAAAATGAGTCCTACTACTTTCAGAACAGACCATGTATATGCAACCTGGGGACACGCAACATGAACAGCTGAAATACAGCAGCATTCATCAGTCATGGTGGCTTGTATTTGGTGCCTTGCTGCAAAATGCAAAGCATAAAAAAAAATTGCACTGACATAAGAGCAGGCCATTGCCGCGGGGACGCGACATGAAGAGGAGACCTACAGTGGCTTCTTTGCAGTGCGTAAGGGCAAGGAGGCAAAGCATACGAGAACTGCAGTGATGTGTTCGCATGCTGTCCGGGTCTGGGTAATACAGCATGAAGAGGAAAGCACTATGATAATCGGCCACTGCAGCGGCTTCCCCTCAGCAGAAAAGTGCAAAGGGGTGGAGTATTCAAAAACTATGACGATCAAAGAAGCCTCAGCTTGTCAATGCTGTACCCGAAGGATATGTGCAAAGTTTCATCGGTGCTAAGGACTATGCAATTATGGATTGAATTCTGCGAGCACTAGGAAAGGAGCTTTTCAGACCTTTTGCAAAAGAATGCTAATCAACGTTATGAATTCGTGACAGACCGCTACCACGACTTTCACATGCTGCACAATTGAGATAGGTGTGACCGTAATTGCCTGAACCGAATTCGCTTGGATATTTCTTGCAGAAAATACCTTCTTCATAAAATTGGTGCATCAAGCAGCCCTCTGTGCCCGACATGGTGTTCATGAAGTTCATATGAACACTTGTTCTGCTGCTGCCAGATTTTCAGTACTCATTGCAAGGCATTGCTAAGTACTTTAGGACTCCGCCAGGTCAGCGCCGTGTGCCTGGTGCATGTCCTTAGACCTAGGATTGATGCAGCTTCTGCTGCGCGTGGGACAAAAGCCTTACTAGGCGTTTGTGAGTGCGCGAGTGCTGTTTATGCCTGATTCCACCTTTTCTTTAATTCCTTTTTTGTTTTTTCTCCCTATTTTTCACCATCATCTGGAGTAGCACGCAAGGTTAACAACCTGGCTCATTTCTCCTGCATTCATTAAAATGTCTCGCTGTATGTTACAGGTTACGGTATGGTGTACGCTGTCCAAGAGAGCCCTGTGCCCGTTGAAGACAAAGCGCGGAGCGAGCTCGCGATGCGAGCGCGAGAGAGATCTAAAAGAATCGCCACCATCGGTCAGGTTTTTTCGTGGCACCTGCATCTCTGGGTGATTTCTGCCGGGCGCGGGCCCGTGAGCCCATGACATTTTATGATCGAACAAGCTTGCGGTTGATTTCAGTTACTTGGTTGTCCCCAAGTTAA
This sequence comes from Amblyomma mixtum, assembly GCF_055824585.1. Taxonomy (NCBI): domain Eukaryota; kingdom Metazoa; phylum Arthropoda; class Arachnida; order Ixodida; family Ixodidae; genus Amblyomma; species Amblyomma mixtum. The sequence goes on along the minus strand of NC_143014.1, from coordinate 94,878,797 downwards.
ATTGCTTGAGAACTGCATTCTTCAAGCTTTAAAGGATTGCACTATTTTGTACCTTTTCTGTGCCAGAGGTTATTATTCTCGGTTCTAGGCCAGAAAAGGAGCTATTTTGTTTGTACTCTAATTTATTGAGAAATGTGCATTCATCCCAGCAAATAATTAAGAGAGGTAATGTTTCTACTTATAATGTGAACTTATTTGAATTGTGGGGTAGACTGCATGACACATGAAGTGCCAAAAGTGCCACATATCGGGCGATGACGGACGCTGTAGTGGAGGGCTCTGTATTAATTTAGATCATTTGAGGTTTTCAAACGGGCACTAATATGTTGCACAGCACTCGGCCGGTGTTGAATTTTTTCCTTCATCGAAATTCTGCCGCTGCAGCGGGGATCGAACCCATGACCTTGGGATTAGCAGCCAGACGCCAAAGCTACTGAGCCACTGTGGTGCCCACCCAGAGAAACACGAACACTTTCTGGCCAGCCGGCTACAGCGCTAGAACACTGAAGTCTGGCTGCGCACTTGTAACATTGTTCGCGGCTTGGAGGAAGGAAAATTTAGCTTCCTGGTTGGTTATATTAACTCCATGGAGGTAAAAAAACTAGGAGGGAGTGCGCTCAGCCTCTGCAAGCCATCCTCCTCTGACGCCGCTGCCGAGGGCCCTTTTGCGCACTGACTCATGGGAAATAGGCCCTCCTCCACAGTTACCAGACTGCCAGCCAGCGGTGCTTTTTAGTGAACGTCCGTGCTCCGAAGTAGCGCAGCGCAGCGCTTTGGCGGAATGCGTACCGAGCTCGAGGTTGTCTGCAGGCTCCGCGTCTCTGTTGATTACACTCTTGAGTTTTCGGGTGCACTGTAGAAAACTGCGGGTAAACTTTTCATCAAAGGGTGCGGCCGCGACCTCGTCACTGTTCAACTGTGGTTCATAAAGAGAATGGAGAGGAATTCCTTTCGTCGTTATACACACATACGGAGCGTTTATTTCAGCGCATGCTATGAGCGGAGAACTCGAGAGTAGGCGAAGAAACGAGCCTCTAAAAAAGGGCGCAGCGGCTTCCAGAGCGCTCACGGCGGACGGACGTGTTGAACGAGCGCTCCGGCGCGCTGCGCAAGATTCTATTTCTCGGGCAGGCGGACTTCGGCCCGCCCATGGGCCCTCCGTTCTCCGCTATTCTCAAGGCACAAGTCGTGCCGAATACGCGCGCGCACATAGGCGGTTCCGACGTGAAATTCAGCAGTGAAGTATTTCTCTCTCTCTCGCTGTCGAGAGAGTGCCGGCGGCTTTACGTCTGCCCCTGCGCGGGGTCTCCCGGCCACTGCGCACAATCACTTACAAAAAATTACCGACGATTACGTTACTTCCTAATGCGAAATTTGAGCGCAGCAAAAAGCTGTTTCACCTTTTCGATAGATTGAGGCAAAGAAATCGAGCAACACATGTATGCGCTATCACAGAGTTTTTTTTTTATTTTTCACACGTATTCCTTTAACAAAGATTGCACTAACAGTTCTTGACAGTCATGAATGAAGCTTTGTGGTCGGAGAAATAGACTGATATATGTTCGACTTGGTACACCAATGCTTGATTCTCAAAGACGAGATCTATACAAGTGCCTCGCGAGGTTGTCACAGCCGTGGGACGCGTTACGAGCGAGAGGAACGGGATGTTCTCCCGCATAAGTGTTAGGAAATTGCTGTTTGTCTTTATGTCAACATTAAAGTCCCCCACTACTAACATCGGTGTGGATCGATGGACGGTTAATGCGAGTTGCAGGAAGTGCACGACGTCTTTCGTGAGTGCGGTAGGGGCGAAGTAGGCAGCTACTACCAGCAAGCCGTTGGGCAACTTTGCGGCGCACAGTTCGCCAAGTTCATGTGACGTGCCAAACATTTCGACTGGTATTGCAGAGAGACCTGTGCGCAAGTAGATAGCGACTCCCGCCGCTCTGTTGTGGTCTCTGCGAGCACCACAGCAGTATAGGAAATCTATGATTTCGAGAGGCTCTTCGGGATCCATCCAGGTTTCAGCAAAGCAAAGTACAGAGGAATGGCGCAGAATGTGATCGTGGTGTACGTCCTTGGCATGTGCGGCAAGGGAGCGTACGTTAAAAATGTGGTTGTGAATGATGAATCAAGTGCTGCCAGCGAATGACGCGTCCATTGGCTGTCTGCGTGTGTTACTGATGTGTGGTTAACATGTTAAGCTTCGCCTGTAAGAGTGGAACGCGACAGCGTCTTGCAACGCTGCCAGGGAGTCCACAGAACGCCATCGGCAATTCGGCTGTACGCCTTGCTGGACGGTAAATTTATTTTTTGGGGAAAGGAAATGTATCTCTCTCGCATATCTGGTTGGACACCTGCACCTCGCCGTAAGGGGAAGGGGGAAGATGGGAGTGAACGAAGACGCCGTATTAGCTAGACGCGCCTTTGTTCATTCCAAACCATTCAGCTGGCATTACGGAGTGGCTAGCGTGCTCGTATCGCACTCCGGAGACCCTGGTTCGATTCCCCAACTCGACCAATTTCGTTCTCGGTTTTATAGATTTATGCGGTCTAACTAGAAAGGTTAATTAGGCTATTTCATATTTACATTATTGCATTTCTATCCATCGTGTTCTGTCATTAACCTGTCAATTGTTGGAACTGTCTAGGATGTTCGACACAACGTATATGAAACGAGCAACGTCTTACTGAGTGGGGAAGTGCGTGGTGGTGGTGGGAACGCGGCTTCGTACTTATCTGTTTTTTTTTTCAGCAGCGTCTCCTTCCGCGGACGCTGTTGTCGCTGCGGCGCGCGTCTTTCTTTTCTTTTCTTCTGACCTCTTCATTCTCCTCTATATGAATTAGGCTAATTGATTAATTAAGCAATTAACTAAACTCAGTCCAACTTAGTTGCAGCATCACTATACGATCCCTTTGATTGGTTGCATGGTTACTAGCCAAAGTACAATTGGCCCCATTTGAAATTCGCGCACTGTGACGTCACGAGCATTTCGACCAATTGAAAAGCATGACATTGGGGGCGGAGCTGGTTACGAGGCTGACGCCGACGCCGACGACGACGCGAAACCCAGGAACGGACGCCAAAGAGCTGCGCTCTAAAAGAAGTAAACTGTATGTATACATAGCCGCGCGCTCGTAGCGTCCTGTCTCGGACTAATCGCGCGCGCGGCATACTGCACTAGCGGCCGGGGTGGGGCGCCCGGCCGCGTATACCGTGTGAGGTAGCACCCACGGAGCGTTCGTGTCACGCGTGCACTACCTGGCGAAGAGCGAGCGGGAAGTCAAGCCCGCCTGTTCGATGAACGCACAGAGGCTCACCACTGTTCTGTCACGGGTATAGAGGCTAGAATATCACGGGTGCGCGCAGTGCCGCGCGGCCACAGGAGCGCTGTCCGGGATGATTCCCAGCGCCCTGCAGGCCGCGAGAATCTCGCGACGCGGCACTGCAGAAGCGGCACAGCGAAGGAGCATGTGCTCCAAGTGTCTCCACTGCGCCGCAGTCAGCGCACGCGTCGCTCGGGGATGGTGGCCGCTGCGGCGAGCGAGCAGTTTGCGCTCACCACGGAGCCGTCAGTGAACGCAAACAGATAGTCGCCTAGTTGCTCGTACAGCGAGAGAGCGAAACCGAAACCGAAATCCAGCTAAGAGCTACCACTGCCTTGTCACGTGAGGGCCTATTTCCCATGATGCTTTCCATTATATTTTTTATGACTAGGCTTCAAGATTGTGACGTCATGGTCCCTCCTAGTTTTTCTTCCTCCATGATTAACTCTATGGGGCAACCAGAGAGGCCCATCGCGCTCATCGCTTCTTTCTCTCCCACAACTCCTTCAAATAAAAATATTAGCCGCGGTAATTCATGGCAGAAATTATTTTTACAAAATAAAAGTATTAGCCTCGCTAATTTTATCAAAGCATACTTTTAATAACTACACCGTTGCAACATTCATTATTGTTCGGCATCTAGCGCCACCACTTGTTCAAAAGCGCACGGGTCAGTTGCCAAGCCAGCGTTCAGCCATTGTGGTGCTGCGCGGTGTTCGGCGTGCTGAAAATTGTGTTGTCATTGCTTACCTGGTAGTCAGCGGGATTCGTTGCTGCTGGAGTTTAAATCATGGGCACTGCACGATATGATCGGGCTATCACCGTATTTTCTCCTGACGGACATCTCTTTCAGGTCGAATACGCCCAGGAAGCCGTAAAAAAGGGATCTACAGCAGTAAGCGTTTTCAGTTCCCTTGTAGCCGCTACTTGAGGTTGGAGTATTTTAGTCAGTCCTCTTTGAAACAACGCTTGAAAACAAAATCTGAAGGAAGTCATTTAACTCACCTATAAATTGTGCTTGTTCAGTGAAGTGAGCCTGGAGGGTTTGAGATACTTTCGCGCCGGTGTCATTGATTTTCTCTTTTCCTTTTAATCCTTCAGGTTGGCATCAAAGGTGCAAATATAGTTGTCCTTGCCGTGGAAAAGAAATCCGTGGCCAAATTGCAGGAAGAAAGGACAGTACGGAAGATCTGCCTTCTTGATGACCATGTCGTCATGGCGTTTGCAGGTAAATGTTTTTGTGTACCTACTTTTTACGCAGAAATGCAGCATATTTTTTACTATGGGTGGCTGAGCTTTGTCATTTATACTTCTAAAAGGGCTCACCGCCGATGCAAGAATACTGATTGATAGAGCTCGTGTGGAATGCCAAAGCCACAAACTTACTGTTGAAGATCCTGTCACGCTGGAATACATCACCCGCTACATTGCCCAGTTAAAACAGGTATGCATTTCGTCTTATGTGACACTTTTGGGGGCATTTTCTTTCAGCTTTTGCAGATGCATTGTCACCTAAGGTTCAGGTATGTGTAGCGGCTCATGGGAAAGTCGTTGCTATTGCTACCAGTACCGCTTCTGTAGGTGCTCGCTCACACCGCTGCAGTTGCCGTGCTTACCCCGTTCTTCGCTTTATCGCCACCTGGTCAGCTCGCGCTGTACAGTGGTGAGCAGCCTTGTCTAGAGCGCTCGGGCGGTGCACTTCCTTGCAAACAAATCCAGATTTTGTGGCAGCCTCTAGGGTCCAGCTGCTACGCTTGCACGGAAGTAGCGCCAGATAGCCTCGTAAACAAAGCAGGCACGAAAACTTTGCCCTGTAATGAGGGGCTGCTCTCTAATTTCGGTTTTTGTTACCAAGTGCGCACTGCTCAAGCGCTCTAGACAAGGCTGCTCACCACTGTACACTTTTCTGACAAATTCAGGAGTCGAGGAATGTTAAAAATGAGCATGTGCAGTTTTTTTTTTTGCTGGCTGTGTAGGCTACCCGACTCACATGTATTGCTGACTGCAGTTTCTGCGTGCATTTGCACGCTTCTGCGTCACATTGTGTCCATTATCTCGCAAGGCTAATTATTTCGCTGCTTCGATGCTCCACAGGTCACCAGGAAGCGTAGAAAAAGGTCACAGTGCATGTGTTTACCCCCCACAATGTTAGCTGTACAGCCTTAAAGTTGCCAGTAAGGTTAATTAGCTGACTGCACTGATTCATGGGTGACCCATATTGTCTCATCCTGTCCACCCCCCCCCCCCCCCCACCCCCCCCGGCCTTCTCATTTTTTTTTGTTACATTCTATGCAAGAGCCTTAACTTAGCTGGCCTTGTAAACCACTGGAAGTTGCTGCGACAGCCTAATGACAGACTAGCTGGGTCTCCTCACAAGATAGGTTATTGTAATTATGCAGAAGAGCCCAGTAAGGTGGGCTGGAATGTTTTGGTGAGGTGTTGTGGGAAGTAGAAGTACAGGTTCAAGGATATTTAACATTCCTAGAAAAGAGAGTACCCTACAAGTTGGAACCAAACTTTCACGTTTGATGTGTTCAATGTTGTGCTTGGTTTGATTTTCAAAATACGCTTCTTCTGCAAACAAGTGAGAGCTGTCATACTTGATAAATTCTTGAAAAGGACTCTATGACTGATGTGCCTTTAAGTACCCTCCCTCCGAGTCTAAACTTAACAGCAAAAAAGACTAGAAATTAGGGCAAGAACATGCAATGTGGAATGCAAAGGAAAGTGAAAGGTATATCATTGAGACAGAAAGTGTGGTTTATAGAGCAAACACAAGTGAGGATATTTTAGCTGAAATGAAAAAAAGAAAATGGATATTGGCAGGACATGTAATGAGCAAAACTGAGAACCGCCAGCCTGTTTGAACGGCAGTGATGCCAAGAGAAAAATGAGCATTGTTGATGGGGGCTGAGGGTCAAATGGAGTGGCAAGCTTAGGAAATTTGTTGGAATAATGTGGCTGTAGTTGATGTAAAAACAAACAATTGGAGGTCATTGAGAGAGGCCTTTATCCTGCAGTGGATTAACTTAGAAACTGTGTGCATGTCCTTACTTGTCAGAAGCATGTTTCAGTCTACCATTGTGACACATTGTCCACAATCCGCCTTTTTTACATGATGTTGCACCCTCTGGGGGGTGTGAGAAAATTCGTCTGCTACAAAGAAAACTATTTAAAACAAACACACATGGATAACGCAGGCGCAGCCAGCTTCCACGAGGTGGCAACTGTGCATGCAAAGTGGCAGGTGCATGCTTGACAGCTGCTGCCATCTGTCACTTGCACCTGTCACTAGCATGAACCGCACATTTACATTAGAGCTTGGCAGCTTGTTTTCTACTAGTGGAGCTCAGAAGAGGGCAGAGGAGCAGAGGTGTTTATGCATGGAGTGGCCTTGTGAAAAAGACAGATTTGTACATACCTGTGAGAACTGAAAACTGGTTGTTTTATTTTACTAAAGAAGTCCATGGGCTTTCTTTAGGTGTGTATAAACTATTTAATAAGAGGGGAATTTTTTCCCAGTACAAATGGTGAGTGGTGTCTGAAAGGGCAATGCAGGGTAGTTGCCTGGAAGACAAGTGTCCCTTCAAAGTGTATAGTGCCGAGGGTAAACTATTGAACATACATGAATGTGAATTCAGACTAATTCTATTATATTTTTATGTAGAAGTCTTCAGTGCTATGATTGTTAGAACAGTATGAAAGGACGGTGAAGTGCAATTGACATTCAAGACAAAGTATGGAACTGACGAATATCTAGAAAGCAAAGACAGGGGTGTTCTTAATACCAATTGCCATAGCCAGGTAACGTTTCGTTAACAGGGATCTATTCACTAGAGCATGAGATGTAGCGGACAAAATGTTGGAAAAGCATAGGGGCACTTACTGTGTTCATCTGGAGAGACTGAAGCAGTTATGTGGTATTCAACCACCTTTGACATGCTAGTCTCAGAAGACATAATTTTCAGCAACACCTATGTCCTTGTGGTTGCTAATGATCAATAAACAGTTTAGCCATGCCTTCGTTGTTGTGCTTGGCCACGTTACATCTGTTTGTTGGTCTTTGCAATAGCAAAACAAGCAGTGTGTGGTGTCGATGCCACATTAATTATTGAGGAATGCATGTTGTGTGTTTAGTTTGGTGCACTTGCATGTAGAGATAGTATGATGCAAATTATATGAAAACTCTCATTTGCAGAGGTACACGCAGAGCAATGGCCGACGACCTTTTGGCATCTCTGCACTTATAGCTGGCTTTGACTTTGATGGCACACCAAGGCTGTTTCAAACTGACCCATCTGGTGTTTACCATGAGTGGAAGGTAGGCTCACAATTATAAGTTAGAGACTTCACTGTTGTCTTCTACTGGGGCACTCTGATGATACAAAGCACTCGCGAGTGAAGTCACTGTTCTGAAATGGTGCACATGCTCCTCAGTTTGTAAATAGTATTCAGGATTGTTTAATACCCCTGCCACATGCACACAAGAAGTGACAGTAAATACTTAAGGCCTGAAGTTTGTTAAATGAGCACAAAATCTCAGTAATGTTGTCCAGATGTAAAATAAAAATTATTTTGCAGAAAATGCTGCTGTTCTTGGTTGACAAGTCGAAAAAGTAGCCATAAACTTGTGTGTCAGCACACAAGCAGAGATTATCTGCCAGAGGTGCTGGTAAAAATGGCGCTATTTGTATCGAAAATGCAGCAGAGGTGTCTTATCTGACTGAAAGTTATGGATGAACATTTGCAACTGGATAGGAAGTTTTTCCTAAAAAAATTTGCATGCTTTTCTGCGTGTGGAATGGGGACAAGAGTACGCATTGCTTTGACGAATCAGTTGTGGAGAACTCAAGTAGGTTGCAAATGGTAGTAAGGCTAATGCCGTTCAAGTTGCTTGTGTGGCACTGCGTAAATGGCATTAAAACTTAAGGCAGCATTAATGGCATTACATTTGTCTGTGTGGTACAGATATAAGGTGCAAGATATAAGGTGCAAGCTGCAGTTCTTGGCAGTCATTGCGTTCTTTGGTTGAGGATAAGTGTGTAGGCTTGGTACCCAGCTACAGCATCTGAGTGGGAGCCAAGTGCAATTGCGCTCATACAGTAAAGCGCCTTAGATTGTTGAAGTAATCTGGCTCCTTCCACTGCATTGTTCACAACTCAGTTGTAGCTGTGGGCTGCAAAAGTTATGAAATTTTTTTAACATGAGGGTGACTTCGTGAATTGCCCCGATTCAAAGAGTTATGCGCAAAGAAATGTATACAGAAGAATGGAGCATATGTGAGCAGTCAGATAACATTGCAAAAGAGCATCCACCTACGGTGATCCAATGAGTGGTGCCACTTGCTTTTTCTTAGCGTGCTGCTGGCTCCATGCACATGCTGTTCATGGGGTTAGTGTAGAAAGCATAGTTTCCTGAATGCACGTACTCTGTTAAGAGAGGGCATGTATCACAATTGCTGGGCAGCTGGGATTGTAACCTCGTGTTTTGGTTTTCAGTCCGCCAACATTTTCATAAGTGTGGTCTTCTCACCTTGCAACCTTTGCTAGACCAGGTGTTGTGCAGTCGCCATTCTTGCATTTTACTGAACCTCATTAATTGTCAGAGAGCAAAAGCGTTATGACAGCAAAGGCAAAGAGGTTGGCCAAAGACAAATCCCTCTTGTCTAAACTTCGCATGGAGGGCTGGGCAAGGCGCAAAATTCTTGCAGGTGACAAATGCAGAGGATGGCTGGGAGTCAGTTGCACAGACTGGCTACTCATAGTTGGAAAACATTGGAAAATGGAAGACATTTTCATTTGAGTCTGAAAACCTGAATGCTGGGTGAACAAAGCAAGTTGGAGCACATATTATCTTGAAGTTTCTGCAAAATTTTTAGCAAAATATGTATATCTGATTGTACAATGTTTCCACATTGCTTTTCCAAGTGGCATGCAAGGAGTGGAATGTACTGTGTTTACAGATGCATTGCTAGTAAGCCGTCTTTCAGCTTTCCATAATCAAAAGCCCAGCTGATATGTTTGGTGAGCCCTGAACTTTATATGGCAGAGTACAGAATCTACTGATTAGCTTTTCACAGCGTGAATGCTCACAAAGTGTGAATTGATGCAAGATGCGGGGAGAACTTTTTTAACCTTTTTGGGCGCCATTTTTCGTTTTAATAGACAATTATTTTCCCACCTGAGTAGTATATTCAGGCTTCATGAAAGGGAATTTGTTAGTTTGCCCAGAGTGAAAGACCAGCGGGTAAATCTTTGCAAGGATGTGCAAAATTCCGTACAAAGAGGCATGCTGCTGAGAAATACTAACATTGGAATGCCTGGATTTGGCAAGTAAGCACCTGAGGGATTGTGGAATCACTCAGTTTTCGAACATGTACATTATGCTCGACACATGGAGCAAAAATAGTCGATGTGATCACTGGCGACAAAATCTGTCTGAATAAAAATGCCGACGATGTGCTGTCCAGTCCAGCTCACTGTTTTGTGAAATATTATTTACTATGTTTGGTATATGTCACAAAAAAAAAAAAAATTTTTTTTTGCAACAAGAAGGATGCTGAATTCGACTGAAACAATAAAATCACTGCTAGGTGAGCACACTCTCAGAAAAAGCTGCGAGTTTGCTGTGTACACAATTGTGTACAAAGCGCCTGAAAGGGTTAATTAAAAACAGCAAGTTCGATGCCTGTGTAGCCTGTTTGCCTTCTGAGCACATCACAGAGTAGCCACAAAAGTGGTTGTGCAGCTCCTGGTGGCATATTTGCCAACTGCAGCCTGTGCAGCCACAAGGAATGAAACCCTATTTATGGGCTACGGCGACTTAAGAGTGTCGCTGGGGCTTACCATAAGGGATAACAGCCCTTATAAGGTACGTAAAGAACATATGATGCCAGTAATTTTGACCTTAAAACCCAAGAATAATTGGCTAACCGTGTGACCAATGTATAAGGAAAGACTGCAGAAAAAAATTAAGCCGAGAGTTTCCTAAATAAAGTTATAAGGCACTAAGCATCCAGATTTGTGACCTAAAAGGTTGAACACACCCAGAGATTGTGTAGAAAAAAAGACAGTTTTTCACGAATTAATGCAGACTCCAAACTGCTGTCGCACACGCACACGTGCACGCAGTCTAAGCACTGGGCAAAGCAAAGGTGCTCACTAGATGGTGCAACATTTTTTGTGTAGCTGTGGTGCCGTTTACACAATGGAAGCTCGAACTCAAAAGTGATGTTAGAATCACCATATGTAGTGTCTTTGAATGCATGCTAGTGAGCCAGCGACTTTGCTGGCTGATGTGCATGTAATAGCTTAAAATACGGAAAAACATGAGTAGTGGTGTAAGGCGGGCTTGAGTTGGTACAGTTGCTAGGTGGCATTATCACGCTCAGGTGTTACAAGCACTCGTGCTTTCGACATGCTTTTTTGTGGTCACTTGTACAGTCGTCCACACACCTCTCTAGAGTGTTCTAGTGGCACGCTTTGTTCTGCATTTATGACAGTCACCGCTGCCTGGCAGGCCGAATCTAGCATTTAAAGACATCAGGAGCTAGACACCATCCATGTGAATGTGCATGCACAATAAGGTCTCGTTTCGAGCCCTAGGCCACTCTTAAATGACGCAAGTGTACTCCAGTGTGCCGCTCGAGCACTCTAGACAGGTGTGTGAATGACTGTACATAGTACAATCGCACTGTGGAAACAAGTGATAGTGATTGGTGCTTCTTTTCCCCCCTTCTTTTGTTATTTGAAATTAGCTGCTTTTTTTTTCTTTTCCAATGAATGGCATGCCGTGTTTATGCTGATGGAGCATCCTCAGTTGTGCCATATCATGTGCATTGCTTTATCTGGGCTTTGCTGTTCTGCATAAGTCTTACGAAAAGAGGTCTTCAAGTTCATAGTTTGTAACTTTTCACCAATAGGCCAATGCCACTGGACGGAATGCCAAAACGGTGCGCGAGTACCTAGAGAAGAATTATTCTGCTGACAAGATAGAAACTGACGAAGGTGCAGTGAAGCTGGCAATACGTGCTCTGTTGGAGGTTATCCAAGGCCACAACCTGGAGGTGGCAATCATGGAGCGTGGGAAGCCATTGAAGGTGTGTTTGTATTCTTTGTTTTTATGCCCTGCTATTCTTTTTGGGCTGTACTGCATCGTGTGATAGAGTTGCACTGCCTTTGACCACACTGGCAGTGTATAAGCTGCTGCTGGATTGCTTCTGCAGTGCAGAGGAGGAGAGAAAGTGGGATTGTAGTGTAGGATGTTCAGTGTGTTGAACAGAAACCTGCTTTGAGGCAAGGTCAGGTGTCCTAATGACTTTTGTTGGTAATACGTGACCTCTTTGCCTTGTAGATTTTTATAATCTGTTGCGAGTTCACTGAAGTTCTTGCATGTTAACTTGAGTGTATTCGCGATGAGAAAGTTTTCCCCTGATGCATTCGGCTTGCATTTAGTACGGCAGTGACATGAGTAACATCTGACAGCAATCGGATAGCTCAACTTTCATGACTAATTGGCAAAGTGACTGAACCTTTCTGTGAAGCAGCTAATTCATAATACTAATGCCTCCAAAGTTGGGCTTCCGCTTTTTCACTGGCCAATGGACAACTTGCAAAATTGTGGGGAAGCTGACTTACAGGAGGATGTTTTCCAACCAAAAACCCTCGTTCACAGACACGTTTTCGCTTCCTGCAATGCTGCATGAAGGGTTTAGCGCGAGGTGAGATGAGTCAGCAGCCCTGCACTGTGTCCTTCTTCGAAAAGGTGTGCGGGGCTGCCCCCAAATCTGCGTGAACCTGAAGCACCGCCGGACATTGCCAGCTTTCGAGGTAGAGTGTAAAGGAAAGTTGTGCAAAGGTTGCAATGATGCATTCCCTTGACGAGTACCTGTCTCGACCCGGTCCTGTCGTTCACGCCTCGGCTCTATTGTGTCCTTTCAACAATTTCCCTCCCATACAGATAAAGGAACGTCTCTCCTCTCCCTTTTCGAAGAAGACTGCGAGGTTGCAGTCTGCGTACGAGGGTTTTTGGTTGGAAAATTGTAGAGGGCTCTCGTTATTTTGCAAGTTGTCCATTGAAATATGTAAAGTCTGAAGCCATTGCAGGGGCAGATTTGGGAAGGGAGGGAGGTATTTTATGTATGAAAACCATAAAAACCCCATTTTTTTGGATGAAAAAAGACATACATGGCATGCCTGCCTACTCTTCCAAATTTTCCTTAAAATGTACAAATCTGGACCGGTATTACGATTTTACGAATCTTGTTCCAAGTTTTACAGAAAATAAATTTTGTTAGCGAAAAACATTACAAATTCTATTTAAAAAAAACCACACCATTGCCAGTGGTACCTTGTGCTGCCACGAGAACTCTATATATGTACCATCTGTGAGATTAGCAGCAGCAGCTGGAACATTGTACAGATAGTAGATGAGTCTGATAGAAGCTGACCCCTCACTCCACATTGGGTGAGATGGAGAAGGGAACATAGCTCGCACCACTTGTGTATTGCAGGTTATGTAGTAAAACATCATTATTTCGACCCAACTGCGCCACCGCAGTGGCTCAGTGGTTATGGCGCTCGGCTGCTGACCCGAAAGATGCGGGTTCGATCCCGGCCGCGGCAGTCGAATTTCGATGCAGGCGAAATGCTAGAGGCCCGTGTACTGTGCGATGTGGTCGAAATTTCTGGAGCCCTTCACGACGGCATCCCTCATAGCCTGAGTCGCTTTGGAACATTAAACCCCACAAACCAAACCAACCAAACCTACACGCTATTTGTTATGTGGTGGACACCTGGAATTGCATCAGAAATGGCAATGTGCATACTTTGCTGTATTGTGTGAGCGTTACACACATTTTTAGATGGTGCGGCATGTCGTGAGACTCTGTCATGAGAGCATTGTGCGTCATCAAAAAGAATGAAGTTGATCCTTTGCTCCTCAACCTTCGTGCCGAAGTTGCAATTTGAGGACAGCTCCCGAAGCGTTGTAATGAAGCTGTCCACCCATTCTTCTGGGATTTGAGGCTGTTGTCCAATTGTGGAAGTCAGGCATTTGTGTAAGTCTGGTAGTAGTGTAGAGCCATTGCTGTGTCGAACTCATTTCTGCGAGCAGCCCTATTACAGAAAGCAGCAGTCAAAGAATTTTGCATTGAGAAGGCTAAAAAAAAAAATTGGTTTTTAAACTGAAACTCGAAATAGCAAGTAATTCGCAGGTAATTTGGTAGTCCACCATCCTCGTCGGCATAGTGAATGCTGTAGGGGTGTATTTTGATGACAAGGGGAATGGACATGTATCTAGCATGAAGGTTGAGGAGCGAAGAACAGACTTTATCCTGTGATGATGCACAGTACACCCGTGGTGGTGACAGAGCAAGGTGACATGTAACACCATCTAACAAAGCATGTAATAATCACCCACACAAATACAACACTGTGTGGCATCAAGCATGCGGAACTACATTCCATGAGGAGCTGTACTGTGTGCTTGGAAAATGCAGAGTGCCTCACATGGAAACGTCTTTCTGATTTTATTGAACCATGTGGCTTGCTGGCAAGGTCAGGAGGGTGAAAAATTTGATGCAGAAATAGTGATATTTGAAAATGCCCAGTTGGCCATGTGCATGACTGGGTGACCTTGTCCACATTATAATTACCAAGGCATAGAAAAACTACTATATTGTTTAGTGTCTTTGATTCATTCACTGGCCATGGATCCTGGGCTTTTGTGGCTGTGGTAGTTTACCTGTTGTTCATCATTTCAAATGTGGGGCAGGCAGAGGGGGGGTGCAGGTATGTACGAGATGGGAGGAGACTAACATTCGGTCACTTCAGTGAGTTGCTGGGCAGTTCTAGATTGTCTGCTGATGCAAAGCCACTTCTGTCAGCACAGCCCCGCCGTGGTGGCTCAGTGGTTACAGCGCTCGGCTGCTGACCCGAAAGACGCGGGTTCGATCCGGGCCGCAGCGGCTGAATTTCGGTGAAGGTGAAATTCTAGAGGCCCGTGTGCTGTGCGATGTCGGTGCACGTTAAAGAACGCCAGGTGGTCGAAATTTCCGGAGCCCTTCACTACGGCATCTCTCACAGCCTGAGTTGCTTTGAGACGTTAAACCCCAATAAACAAATAAACCAAACTTCTGCCAGCACAAAATAATACTTTAATGTTTGTTCTGTTTCAGATGCTAGAGTCAAAGGAGATTGAAAAGTATGTTGAAGAAATTGAGAAGGAAAAAGAAGATGAAGCTGAGAAAAAGAAGCAGAAGAAGTAGCAGTTCCCTTTGCTGCGAGAAGATGACAATGTTTTGTCAGTAAAGCTGAATACATAATTGTTTGCTGCTGCGGAGCCTTCCTTTATGCGCACCATGGATGTTTCACCCTGGCTAGCATAATCTACTCATCAGGATCCAACAGTACCTTTTGAGAGGTGGTACTCTAAGAGCTGTTGGGCATTATTAAAACAGAGCCCATATTCTGACCCCAGTACCCTCCAGGAGTGACCCCTGGAAGCATAGCCAATAGACCGATTTCACAAGCAGTTGCGCTACGCCACCGCCGCCGCGATGCACTCTGGGAGTTGTGGTACTCCGGCCGGCGGCCGCGTCAGCGCGGTGCGTGGCGCAGCGCGAGAAGCAGCCCTGTTTGCGTCGCCACACGGTGTTTCTCTGCGTGAATGCTGTATTTGCGGGACAAGTGCGTTCACCTGAGGAGTGTCGTGAGCACCGACAACTGTGCGAAGCAGAGCGTCCCGGATTTTCCGTTTTCTAGAAGAGAAAAAGTAGCCAAGACATTGCGTAGAAGCTGTTCACGAGATGCAGCTGAAGAAGTGCTGTTCAGTACATTTAGCCGTACTGTCCCTGTTGATCAGTGCACAATGACAAATGGCAAATTTTCAAGTTCTGAACTGTATTAAATGCCTTTTACGCGGCTCTCAGCTTTGAGGCAGTCCCTTAAATTGTTAAAAAGAAGGCAATCGGATTTGCCTTCGTGCTGCGTCGTCAAGCCTTCTTTGCAGCGATTTCTGCCAGGTGCAAGGTTGTAAGGGAACAAGTGTGCTAAGATTTATTGTTACATTCAGGAATCCACAATGTTACCTTGATGCACGTATTCACTCCTGATGTCTCGAGCTCCCATACTAGCGATAATGCTTTCTTTATTTCACGGAATGAGAAAGCGAGGCTATAAAACTGTCGAAATGTGGAATAATTTCCATCGTTTTGTTGCTCACTGGTCGTTGAGTATACATGGTATTCCAGTAACAGCCACATGCCATTTATGCCGGGATATCATCCACATTTTGCCCGTTGTTTTGGATAAAGAAGGCCATCTAGTGTTTACCAATCAGTCAACCTGTTCAGACTCGTACTACGAAAATAGCGAAAGTGAGTCGTACGGGAGACGCCCTGGCAGAAGATTATGTTAACCGAAATAAAAAGTAATTAGTGTATCAATAATCAAAATAAAACTATTCGTCACGAAATTAAAATCCCCTAAACCCTAATTAGGCGTACTCAAAAGCTCCCCGATTGGCTTCTTTTCTCATTTTGTACTGAACACAAGCATTTGTCACATCTCCATTTAGAAAAACGGCATAGCTCGCTCGAATCGCTCACCTTTCCTGCTGGTGACCCGCCGAGCACGTCGTGAATACATGTATGTGTTTACGTGAATAAGAAAAAAACAATCGCATGGCCGGTTTTGATCAAGGGCTATGATGAAAAAATAAAGGCAACAAACGCTGTGTGACACGTCTATAGCGAATGCCTAGATGAATACAGCGAATACTGAAACAGCAAAATGAGGTGGCAAGAAATGTAAATACTGTCTGAAGACGTTAATTAAATCGCTATGCGTTCAAATGTTCTGCTGACAAAATTAACGAAAGCGGCGGTCAAGCGCGTTTTTATCGCCACCGGCAGCATTTTCCAAAGCAAGGTTCGAGGAACAAACGCAGCCTCGCCACCGCGGCCACTCCACTTCATGCGGCAACTGTTCCTACCGCGATTAGCATTGCACCCCTCGAAACTCCGCCGTGGAGCCTCTGTTTCCTTTATAGAGCTCAACACAATAAACGAAACGGCGGAGAGCTACTGCGGCCGGGTACAATGCCAGTCAAGGCGCAAAGTAATGTAGGCTGTCGTGCAGACGACGCCACGAGGACTACAGCCAAGATGGCGTCTGGCTACTTCCGGTAAACGCGCGCATGCGCAGTAGGCTTTGTGAAATCGGTCTATTGGCTGAAGCAGCAGAAGCAGTTGCAGCAGTCAGCTGTGGAGCAGAGTGTCACTGGGCCAGTCATAAAGGGGTGATGCTCGCTCACTTGGCTGCAATCACTATCACAGGAGCATGCCATGTTTGAAAACAAGTGCTTGTTTATTTCAGAGCACTGTGATATTGCCTTTCCTGCATAGAAGCTTTGACCACAATCAGTATGGATTACAAGTTACTTTTTTTTATTGCTGATGAACAAAAATCGCGCATCTGAACATACTTTAACACAACATATCACGTGGTATTTGAGTGTGTTGTATCTTGCAAAAGTGGTTTATGAAACTGTGATAAATTCTGGGCTCTCTAACATGGTGTGACTGCACTTTTGTTGCAAGTGAAGGCCACTACTGCCAGTTGCTTCTGGGGATCGGTCCTCTTAGGGATGAAGTGAAAATAAGGGCCTTGAAGAACTGGCTGTTGAGATATATGGGGAGTTGGAAAAACAATGTCCTCTCTGCTGAAGGGGCCTCCCTTGCAGAAGAGAGTAGGGTTTCTACAACGTGAAAGTAGCAGGAAAAACCTACAGAATCTTCAGCATTGGAAGGAATTTGGGCATAATAGTTAAGCAAACTAAGGTATCAATGTGAAAGAGAAGAAGCTGGCAGATTAATAGGTAGAGCAGAGGAGAACTTTTTTCATGAATGCGAGAACAGAAAACGGAAAAAGGGAACCTGAAATAAAAATAAAAAAACTACTGTGAAGTGCTACAGAAAAACTCAATGCACCACCATGAATGACACTTCATTGTTCTGGTGATTAGGGGGCAAAGCCTAGTTTGTGTGGAGTACCACACCAATGGAAAGAGAGAGAGAGAGAGAGAATAAACATTTATTATGTAAAAGTAAACAAGAGTGGATTGTGGGTGGAGTCCTCGGTCTAGGACTCCAGTAGCTTCAGCAGACGCTTTGGCAATGGCAACTAGTGCCTCCTGGTGCCTCCCACTGCTCCAGCATGTGTTGGGCAACTTTAAGTGGTTGAATTTAGTTGTGCATGTATTGTGTGTAAATGTAGGAACACCACCGCACCAGGGGCACGTATCTGCGTATAATGTTGGGTGAATGCGGTGTAGGTGGCGGAGATTGGGGAAAGTGAGTGTTTGGATGTGTCTTAGGTGGTAGGAGTCCGTGGGGGAAAGTCTTACGTGGCGGGGGGTAGGGACTCCTATTTAGGCGGAGGGTCTCTAGGCAGGTTACAAAATGGAAAGAACTTAAGCATGTAGCACTGGGTGCAGCTCAGTGGCCCTGGCAATTTTCTGCTTCAGCTGATGGCTCCTAGTTTGAATGTGTTAAGCTGCGAGCATGTGGGGACTGCTGCATCATGGGCAATAGCATTCAGTCCAAATGCCCGGCTTGCACATAGGAACCCTTTCTTTTGTCCATGTTGTTTGGTTTGCAAACTCAATGTCAAAGACTGCTATGGCCAAACTACGACGATAATTGTGATTTTAACTAAAGCCTTTTGCAAACTCAATGTCAAAGACTGCTATGGCCAAACTATGACGATAATTGTGATTTTAACTAAAGCCTTGCAAGCAATGACAAGGAGTAAAGTGGCTAATGAAAGAGAGGCAACTGTAGAACTAAAAGACTGTATGGTGCTTAGAAAGATTTCCGTGTGTACATAATGCCATTTTGGAAGGGGGTTCCCTTTTGAAGTTCCGGTGGTAGAATCAAGCATCACTGTATTAATTTTAAAAGATTGGATATTTTAGCCCTTTTTGCACAACATTCATTAAATTTTGGAAATTATGATTGGTACAACAGAACAGAAAAAGACGAGACATGAAGGTAAGCCACATGTGACAAGCGCTACGTGTCTCGTCCCTTTTTGCACTACTGTACCTACTGTGAATCAATGCCAACATGCCCAGCTTTTTGCCCTGCTTCACTGGGAATTACCCAAGTTCAAAAAAGCGGTAGGATTTTAATGTAGTTGAGCCGAATAGACGTGCGAAAGCATGTGTTCAGCCTGTTATTAAAAAGATTTGAGCAAGAGTCCTTGCAGCTGCGCTGCCACCAGAGCGGCACGTGCGTTAGCAACTGTGTCTTCGGAGTGTCGTAGTGGGCGAAGCCAGCACACGGCGCGGAGGAGGCCCAAGAGGCACACATACAGTCCTGGTGGCACATGCTGAGCGAGGCGACAACGGCGCGTGAGCTGCCGTCATTATGTAATGCGTACACTAGCTGATGATGATGGTGATGTGGCCAAGCCCTTTGGAACAGCTGAGCAGCACTCGGGTAGTGTACAGAAAAAAAAAGGGGAGGGGGCATTCCCATGGTGCCATCTACCAACACAGCCAGTAACCAGCTCCGGTTGCCCTCAAGGTAAAGCTCCACACAATTTTCTTGGCTGGGGTCAGACCCCACTAAAGAGTGCTATTCACACTCAAATCTAGGGGCCGCACCAATGACGTGGTCACTAGCTGACATTTCATTTCTACATGACCAGTTTTTTTGGCTCTGAATATTTTTATCTTGCTTGCCTCAACTAATATGCAAGCAGTAGACAAATGCACTTTGGATGGGCAACTCTGGGGTATGAACTGGGTTTAACCCAGTTATAAAACTTGTTTGGGGGTGTACGAATTCAGAAAAGTTGCATTATATCTGAAAAATGAAAGTCCTCAAGAGCACACAATACACAACGCTCATGATCTCAAAAAAGCGACATGAAATAATGCTCGCAAAATGTGAAGATCTGAAAAACTACAGGCTCATTAGTTTGCTGTCTGTCAAGCACAAGACATTTCGTAAGGTAACTGCTAACAGAACAAGATAAACGTTATCGCTCGGCGTAAAGAATAGGCTGCGATTTTAAAAACATGTCAACATATGTCTCATTCTTATCAGCCAGGTTGCAGAGAAATCTAAGAAATAGAGCATTTCCTTGCACATTACATTTCTAAATTAAGAAAGGGTTGAGATTTGGTGAATAAATCAGTAGGCATTATGTAACTAAAGTGTCAAACACAAAGTGAGCTGGAATTTAACTACAGGGACAGCTCAATGACCATACTTGTCCATAATAGTAACAAAATACCAATAAGTATGAGGTAGGGGAAGACATTGTCTGCTAATTGCTGCGTGAAAAAACAAAATGAAACCCAGGTCAGTACATTGAGCTATAAAATGGAAAATGATAGGTGCTATGTGGACCCACAGAGCATCGTGGATTGCACAACCAACAGAAATGGATGACATCCTAGCTAAAGTTTGAAAGGAGTACGTACTTGCGCGAAAGACGGGACGAAAACAAGGAAACACAAATGACACGTACAATGCGCTTTGTACATGTCGTTTGTGTTTCCTTGTTTTCGTCCAGTCTTTCACACAAGTACGCACCCCTTTCAAGCTTATGAACCAACTTGCCCAGATTAAAGTTTTAATTGAGTAGCTAAAGTTGAGGGGAAATAGACTCGGACAGGCCATGTTGCACAGAACACATAAGTGATTGCCAATTAGAGTTTACGCCGAGAGAGAGGAAGTTTACCTAAAGACAGCAGAGAATCAAATCGTATAAGCAGCTCAAGATATTTTCTTGGAAACTGCATTCAACTGGCACAAGCCAGGCGATTGAAGGTCACTGACAAGAAGCCTTTGCTTTGCAGTAGCCTTGACCAGGCTGATGATGGTGACAACCATGAAGCTCGAGTGCTTGCTTGCACAGCTCGTCTAAGTTAAAGGACGCCGCCACGGTGGCTCAGTGGTTATGGTGCTCGGCTGCTGGCCTGAAAGACACGGGCTCGATCCCGGCCACGGCGGTCGAATTTCGATGGAGGCAAAATTCTAGAGGCCTCTGTACTGTGCGATGTCAGTGCATATTAAAGAACCCCAGGTGGTCGGAATTTACGGAGCCCTTCACTACAGCGCCCATCATAGCCTGAGTGGCTTTGGGACCTTAAACCCCTATAAACCTATCTAAGTTAAAGGATGCAACAAATTTTCTTGCTGTAATCGTACAATGCAGCATCTTTCATGCCTTGTTGAAATGTATTAAGAAATGTGACACCTAAAAGACAAGCAGCATCACAAGTTTGACCTTCGTGCTATATAAGCTGCATCATTCAAGTTGATTCTTGGAGCTTGCAACTACTAATATAGCACAACTTGCATTTCATTACTTTGCAGTACTTAAGAACAACCCCGGTAAACTATTTGGCTTCAAAATGATTTGAAAGAAGCGTGTATAAGCTCCTCTCAGTCACAAACATGAATGTTAAATGCTACATTTGGTGCGTGCACATTAGTATAATGCAATAAAGTTGCTCGATTTCTGCTCTATCCATCCACCTCATGGGTGCTGCCGTTAAATGCCCTCTGAACAAGAGCACTCATAAAATGCCTTACACTGCCTAAAAATAAAACTATGACAAAAACCTGTCAGGATGATATGAACAGTGAAGACCACCCTTTCATGCTGAAGCACGGAACTGGTTAAGAGACGGCACAACTCTGAAAAATTGCAACTGAGGAACACTGCCGGATCTAAACAAGTGCTGAAACCTGTCCTAACAAAGCCTTCAGTTTATATGAATCACAAATTGCTGACTACATAAAACCCGCCGCAGTGGCTCAGTGGTTAAGGCGCTCGTCTACCGAGCCGGAGTACCCGTGTTCGAACCCGACCGCGGCGGCCGCGTTTTGAGGCGAAACGCAAAGGGCACCCGTGTGCTATGTGATGGCAGTGCATGTTAAAGATCCCCAGGTGGTCGAAATTATTCAGGAGACCTCCAGTATGGCATCTTTCTTCTTTCACTCCAACCTTCCTCCCTTTCCTTACGGTGCGGTTCAGGTGTCCACCGAGATGCGAGACAGTTACTGCGTCATTTCCTTTCCTCAAAAACCAATTTCCTACTGCATTAACCACTGCATGTGACACGTCACCATTCAATGTCCATTCGCATACCCCCGGAATCCTTGGGTCACCAAGGGCTTACTACAAGCTATAACTAAGAAAATAATTACACAAAAAAGTTGTCACCGCTATTTAACACTATCCTTAGACATAAGTTCTGAAGGTATTCAACACGCTTTCAGCAATTTTAAAACACGCTATATGTGACTACTATCAAAACCAATTACTTTTGAAAAATGCTAATGACACTCACCGCCGTTGTCAATACATTAACGAATTCCTTAATAAGCATTCCGACCCCCAACCAATTCAAATTAAAACAGACGTGCACATACACTGACGCTAATAACATTTTTAATGCCTTCAGTGACCACTTGGCTTTACCGGCAGGCCTCCATGTGCAGCCACCGTTGCCTAACCAGCCCCATTGTGAATTTTCCTTCTTTTTACTTGTGTCCCACATGTTCAGATGAATTCCAAAGGGTAATTTTTTTCTCTCAAAATAACACGGCAGGTTTAGATTCGGTCCACCCTTTTAAAATTAAACTTGTAGCAGAAGAGCTACCGCCTATTTTAGCACCAATGAATAACAAAATATTTTGTTCTGACGAATTTCCCAACGTTCTAAAGGTTGGCAAAATTATTCCCGAGTTTAAGGAAGGTTATCACGAATTCATTACCAACTACTGTCTAATTTGCATTTTCCTCTTTCTTTAGTAAAATTATTGAACTAATCTCTACACGACTCAAGGCCTGGCTATCGAAGTTCAACTTACTTCACCTCATCAATTTGGTTTCCGTCAAGTATTTCCCACTGAACTTGCTCTCTTTATCTTTTACTAATTAAGGATGCCATTGACAATGGTCTTGTCACTGGAACATTATTTATTGATCTAACTAAAGCTTTTGATATGATTAACCATTGCATCCTTCTGCACAATCTAACCTGCTTAGGAAATCGTAGACCACCTTTATAAATTCTTCAGAGCTATTTATCTAACCGGTCCCAAATTGTTCAAGTAAATAACAACATGTCATCTGCAAAGTCTGTAACTATGGGAGTTCTCAAGGATCTATTTTGGGCCCGTTACCTTTCCTCTTATATATTAATGATTTGCCTCACTCGTTGAGTCACGTTAACTGTATTCTATACGCAGATGACACCACGATTTTGAAATCTGAAAAATCTGCGACCATACTGCAACAGAAAACTTAACGCTGATCTCAATAACACTTTATTGTGGTGCAAAATTAACTTTCTGCATATTAATTCGTAAAAGCCAAGTCCATTATATTCCATTCACCTCAGATTGCACATCGCGATCTGCATCGGTGTGCCTTAACAGGCACGTTCTACCACTTTCTGACACAGACACTTTTCTTGGTGTTCTTCTACACAAAAATTTGAAATTTGATCTCCATACCCATTTCTTACTAAAGATTTCGCTTGGCCTTCATATTATTATCAAAACGCATCATCTTTTTTCAGCCCCATATTATTTTAGTACTGTAATACGCTCATACACATAGTCACCTCTCATACTGCTCGTCTTCCTGGGGTAATACATACTATACACACTTAGGTCACATTCAGCACCTTCAAAACCAAGCACTCAGACTAATGATATTTAATTACTCTCACCCTCAGCCCCACTTTACCGTAACAAAATATCTTGCCTTTCTGCCAACTTTTTCCGTTCAAGCTGTCACTCATTGTGTACCGATTAATAAACTGCAATATTCCAAATGAAACATATTCCATTGGTGACCTAAATAACAGATTTGGTTTAAGGGGGTTTAACGTCCCAAAGCAACTCAGGCTATGGTAGACGCCATAGTGAAGGGCTCCGGAAATTTCGACCACCTAGGGTTCTTCAACGTGCACTGACATCGCACAGTACATGGGCCTCTAGAATTTTGCCTTCATCAAAATTCAACCGCTGTGGCCGGGATCGAACCTGCGTCTTTCGGGTAAGCAGCCGAGTGCCATAACCACTAAGCCACTGAGGTGGCCTAAATAGAAATAACAATTTTCTGAAAGTTATAATTTTCTTCTTCCCAAGGTTAGTACTAACTATGGCAAATTTACCACTAAATCTGTCGGCATAACACTGTGAACACTTTGTCCTTTCAAACTAAATCATGTGCTTCACATTCATTTCAGAGTCGTATTAAACAGCATTTCACGAGGATATTGACTGACGCCTAATGAACTAATCAAAGTGCTTCTTCTTCAACGCGTTTGTCTTTCTCCTTGCTATTGCTAGTTTAAAATTTCAATCAACATACTAATCTTAACACTGTTTGCTGCATTTTGTGTAACCCTGTAATGTGCTTATTATTAGGAGGCCCCAAGCAGTATTTACTTTGAGGCCTCCTAGTGTCACATGGTGTTTAACAAACATCACTACCTGGCACAATGAATTTTTATGGTGAGAGAGCAGCTTTGGAAAAGAACACCATTGCACAACATATTTTAGTCTACTCCAAGTGGGGTTCAAGACCCATTTGCCAAGCACTTCACCCCAGACAGATCGAACACCTGGCCAGGAGAAAACTTGCACCCATTGTATCACCGGTGGGCTCCCTGTAGCACTGGGGAATACCTGGCCAGACTGTTTTTTTTTTTTTGAATAACCACACTTTTCATTCAAATGCATTAAAAACTTCAAGATAAGTGATGTTCGAAGATATTCAGATCAATGTAGTTTCAATGGACAGATTATACGGTTTTAAGCATTGCACGCATGCTCAACCTTATATTGTCAGGAATGCACGCACAGAATGCCAGTCATGCAGTGCATAAATTTGTTCATACTGTCAGTTTGTTATCTGCAACCTGTTTCACACATTCATAAAACTGATGCAGTATTCTGAAGTGATTAAGCCAACACTGGCTTTCAGCCTCAGTGCTTCGAAGGCTATTCAAAGGATGGAAGTAACAAGACCGGAATTCAAACAAAAAAAAAAGGATGCAGTACAGCCATATGGCAGGAGCCCACACCCAAGTATGTGATGAGAATAGATAAGTTCAAATGATCATTCACTTTCATTTTCACTTTTGTTGTGTTGGGTTTAGTGGAGCATAAGCATCCAAGGCTATCATGCGCCAAGCTCAAGGTTCATTTCACTTTTGTGCACACACAGCGAACTTGGAACATGCCTCCCATCACCATGTTAGTTTTCCCAATTATTCCACCGATCAAAAATTTGAAGTGTGTCCCAACATGGCCATAAGCAACATGTTTAGACTAGATATATATTGCCTCTGGCACCTTTTAAACACTGCTTACTGTTAAATGCAAACATTCAAAGTACTCCATTCCTGACAACTGGTACAAACCTCAGTTTCCTTTATTACAAACAGAGAACATTTATGATTGGTGTATTATGTAAAGTGGCCCAACAGGAGAGAGTATGTAGGCTTGCCAATGAAAAACGTTCATTTTTGTGGGCACACATTGTAGAGTTTTTCAAGAAGCAATACACAAGTTTCATGCCCAGTCTTGCATGTTGCTTCTGTAGATTATCCGCCACCATGCTGATACAAAGCGTGTCTGGGAAGGGGGCAAGTCTAGGTGGGCTGCCACCTTCCAGCAAGACGCCCAAAGCACAGCAATGATGAGTACATCTAGCTCCTTAACTGTACGCTGCTGGCAGTGAACTGCATTTTGGGATACTTGTGAAAAAGGAGCAGAATGTACATTTATTACAAATCACGCATACAACTTTAAAAAGCAAACAGAGGGGGATGTCTCTCAAGCGCCCATGCAGTAGCTACCGGAACCACAAGACAGGCAGCAGAGGTGTCCTCCAATAACAGCTAGAGCTGCTGCCACTGTTCTTCATGCCGTATGGTGCAGGGCTAGCCGGAAGATATCGTGCTCCACATAAAAGCTTTCTCCAATTGGCTTCAACACAAACACTTGGTTGAACGTATGTGCTGGATCATCGTCAGTCTGTAGGAGAAAAAGCACACTGTCTACAGCCACCATCTTCCAACCACTGAACAATTTCGCCGGAAATTACAAGCACGAAACAACACATTACAGCGGCATATGACTATTCACAGCAGAATGAGGCACTCGTACTTCAAAGAATTTGACGAAGTGAAGGGCAGGCTTTATGCACATGCACTTGATACTTCATGAAGCGGCCCTTTGGCCAGAACGCCTCGCTGCTTAAGAATGCAATGACACACTAGCCAAATGCAATACATCAGTGCGGGGAACATCAGTTATTTTCGCGAGGCGGTTGGGATAACACTGGTCGGTGAAGCAGAGTTGCTAGCCCTGCGGGCTTGAAAACTAGTGCTCATACAATAAACTGAACTCACCTTGAGCTGGCCTAAGACAAATATTAGAATGCCCCCGTCGAACATCGGCTGACAGTCAATGATGGTTACCGAGTGGCATATCTTCTGAAAGCCGAGGCCCTTGACAGAAACGGGACAATAGTACCGCACCTCGTAACAATGCGTGCACAAGTCGAAAACACTCGAGAGAGAGCATTTTGTTAAACACGAAGCTGCACAACAAAAAGTCTTCGAATACAGTCGTGGAGGTAGCCCAACTTACATTGATATGACTGAGGGCAACTTACCTGTATTTTTTCTAGAATTTTCGTCCGCCCAAAAATCTGCTGTCCTTCAAAAGTCATTAAAGATTTTTCTTCCTGAAAAGAAGAAAACAGAGTACACTCACTGTAACCCAGCAAGCCGGCGACGTCCCGACTTAGTTGGAATCTTGACAACGGGTCAAGCGTCTCCACCCACAAGCATGGAATTTCGTTCAGTATTAGCAACATACCTAGCACATTTCTCCACGAAAAAACAATAGCATTTCTAAGTAGGCTACAGTAAACAGAAAACAACAAGGCACTGCAAAAGCACACCACTTCTATTATTTCACACGTCTACCTCACAACACGACCGAAGCAAAATAGCTTACATTGTACAGCGTCCCCAAATTTGGTCGCAAAGCAGGGTCGTCGAACATAGCATAGTACTGCTGTATGAAAGTTCTTCCAATTGTGTCGTACTGTGCATTTAGCAGCGACATGCTGGACAGAACTCCTAGGTTTGTGAGTTGTAATACAACCACGGAAGAAATAAATAACCGCTGCCGGTAGGCCTAGCACGGCAAGTCCGGTGCACGGGTAGCACGGTGGTACCCACACTGCAGACTCCGCCACTCCGCGGCTGCAAACGTTAGCTCTCTGATGTCGTAAACCTTGTTAAAAATGAATAAAAACGTCTTAAATATTTTTGTACGTTACCTCGCATATTTATATAATATGTAACAAAGAAATTATAGTGTAAAATTTTTATTGCTGCGTTTTTTGAAAGAAACCGTGTGGAGTTTTATGCATCACCTTTTTGAAACTGGCTCTGGTGTTTCGTAACGTGGAGACGCGCTTGATTATGTGCTATCTGGGCTAGTTCAGCTTGATTCAACTGCGAGACTTTCATGTTGCGTATGTGATGACTGTCCGGCTATCCGGTATTCCCGCACGAACACGATCGGCTTTTACGAATGCAAACCTGTAGCGAGCGGAGTGCTGATCCACACGGTCGACCGCTACGAAGCCGCAGTGGGCGCAGAGAACGAAAGTGACGTGAGCAGTTTGCTGCTAAATCGACTGATCGGCTAATTATGCCGGTCAGTCGTATAAACTTGGTTGTTCGGCCACCGAAACCAAAAATTTATTCATGATTTCGAAGAGGGAGGACGGGGCACGAGCGTTTGATGTCCACCGCGTGGCGTACCGGTTGGGGGAGCGCGCGCCCTTTTTTAGTTATTCTAGGGGCTTTATTTTTCGTGCAGCCGTGGCGCCACCGGTGAAATCCCAGTTCGCGCCCGCTTAGCCCGCTTCCTCCCGTCTGTGCTGTACCTGTTTGAAGCCGATTAACTTCAATTATTTTCAAGTGCGTATCTTTATTGCGAATAAACTGCGTAAAGCGGTAGGGATGATGAGTTCGGAATATCTAAATCATTTAGCTCCATCGTGATAAGATAACGTTCACCTAACTGTATGAAATGTATTTTAACGCAGTTCATGCTTAGTGCATTTACACGTGATCGACAGATAACTCGCGAATCGGAAATGGTCGATCGATCGATAGAATATATACTGAAAATTAAGATTCTCGAAGTGAAACGAATGAATGAGCAAAGTAAAGTAAATCGAGGACATGAGAGTTTTGTTCAATCCGTCAAGCACATCGTCCCAGTTCTTATGATGGGAGTCGACATACATCGCAAGCATGTTCGTCAGTGTCCGGTTTGTACACTCAACGAGGCCATCGGTCTGGGGTTGATAGTGACGGAAATGGCAAGAGCAAAGGCGCAGTAGCTGCTCCTCAACATCTGTCGTAAATTGGCGGCCACGGTCATTGATAATGACGGAGGACGATAGCATGAAGAATAAAGAGAGAGACTTCAGCTGCGGTGAAGGAAGGTATGGCGGCAGTTTCACAGTAACGCGTTAGGTGATAAATACAAACGATGACCCAGCGGCTGCCTTTGGACGAGCGGGGAAACTTCCCTAAGACGTCAAGACCCACTTGCTCTGCTCACTGTGTGCTCGGAGGTGTCACCGGATGCAAGCGTCCCGGCGGAGAAGTTGTTGCAAGTTTGAACCGCTGACACTGCACACATGAGGTCACGTAGCGCTGAGTCATGCCACGCATGTTTGGCTAGCAAAAACGTTCCTTAATTCGAGTAAGGGTCCTGGCAAACCCCAAGATGATGATGGTGATTAAAACTTTATTTCCACCGATGTAGGAAGCTCCCTTACTCCCCGCCCCTGGCACGCAGGCCTAGGGGATGGGGGCCGGGACCTCCGCGACTAAAGACTGGCGAAGATACATTGGTTCTTCGCAGCTTCAGCCGCCAGCTAGGCGTACAGCTGGTTGCTGGTCGGCGGGGACCTCGCTGCGCAGCAGGGCCTCCCAGGCTTCTCCACTTTGAATATTGTCCCCAGCGCCGGGGTTCCGGGGCATTCCCAAATTATGTGATCGAAGGTACCCCTCGCTTCGCATGTCTTACATTTGTCGTCTTTCCTATCGTCTACCTGGTTGCGAACCAACCAGACAGGGTTTGCAAATTTTTCGGCCTGTATAATCGTCGCAGACCTTAAGTTCCTAGTCATGACGTCATCGTGAATTGCGCGTAGAACAGAGGAATAGAGGCTAGCCGGAACGACGAGCAGAAAGTGCACACCTCCAGACGAGTAATTCGTTCGGTAGAGTAAACTGTCGCGAATACAGGAATACAGATCTCGGATCACGGGCTTCTTCGAAAAGCGGTACCAAGTACTGATCTTTGTGTTGTTCTCTCTGGAAAGACTCAAGATCCGGAAACTGTAAGGAAAGGGCGGCAAGATAGTCAAAATTTTCTTCATCGCAATAAGTAGTCGCGAGTGGCAGCCGCGAGAGGCAGTCAGAGTCGGCGTGCTGGCGGCCACTTTTGTACGACACTGTAAAGTTGAACTCTTGAAGGTGTAATGCCCAGCGGGAAAACCGACCGCTGGGGTCGCGCAGATTCACCAGATAGCAAAGAGAATGATGGTCTGTGATGACTGTGAAGACACGTCCGTAAAGGTACGAACAAAATCGCTATACGCCGAAAAGAACGCCGATACACTCTTACTCGATCGGTCACGGTGTAATTGCGTTCAGACTTGCTGTGGGCGTAAACTTGCGTAAGAGACAACGTGCTGATTCCCGGAGTGGCGTTGTATGAGCTCAGCACCCACGCCGATGCCACTGGCGTCAGTGTGAAGTTCAGTGGGAGCTGTCGGACAAAAATGACTTAGTATGGGCCGTGAGGTAAGGCAAAGTTCTTTCAAAGGTTTGGGCTCTTTGACGCAACTGACAGCTTCAGTCATCTGTGGGTCGGGCCTGACACCATTCTTGCCAACCAGATGGCCAAGGACAACGATCTGGCGTTCCCCGAAGCGGCACTTCTGAGAGTTCAGCAGAGACCCGCTCTCTAGATACAGTCAAGGACAACGGCTAAGCGGCTGTTATGTTCGACGAAGGTCCTCCCAAAAATGACTACACCATCCAGACAACACATGCAAATTTGCCACTTCAGTCCACGCATAGGAGTATCCATAAATCTTTCAAAGGTGTCAGGAGCGGTGCGTAATGGCATATCACATTAATTTCATACAACCTGTCTGGGGTCACGAACACCATCTTCTCTTTGTCTTCAGGGTGCGTCAAGATCTGCCAGTATCCGGTCCGTAAATCCACAGAGGACAAGTAGGAAGCTGAATGGAGGTAGTCAGTGGCATCATCAACGTGTGGGAGAGGGTAAACATCTTTCTTTCTGGCAATGTAAAGGCGGCGGTAGTCGACACAAAATCGCCACGTGCAATCTTCCTTTTTCGCTAAGATCACAGGGGTGGCCCACGGGCTTGATGATTCCTAAATAATTCCTTGTTGCAACTTGTCACGGACGTGTTCATCAATTATTTTACGTTCTGAGGGCTAGACGAGGTATGGCGTCTGTCGAATCGGGTGTGCAGATCCGGTACTGACAGGGACTCCGGAACGTTTTTGGGAGGGGGGGGGGGGGGGGGCAAGTATTGGCTTTGCTTCATCATCATCATCAGCCGGACTAGACCCACTGCAGGGCAAAGGCCGCTTCCATATTGCTCCAATTAACCCGGTCCTGTGCTAGCTGCATCCACTTGACTCCTGCAAACTTCTTATTCTTATTAATTATTAATGTTTTAATTCATTGTAGCCGTTTCAATTTTGCATAATTGCATCCTCACTTATTCTACATTGGTATATACACTTTAAAAATGGTTGGCCATTTCATAATTACTGAAACCTGCGTAGACCGCGCAAGTGAGTAAACGGATTCGAAAGCTGTGAAAAAAAAATTTTAATATTTCTGAATTCGGGCTCGCACTGAAGCAAATGTGAACTGATATATTCATGCAAGTAGACATGAAAGTAGGCACTAGGTGCAAAGCTATAGTATCGCAGACTGACGAGCTTCAAGGCTAGCATGACAAGAGGACGTTGGGCAGAGGAGGTTTTCAAAGGAGGCCGAAGGTTGCTGTTCGTTCTGCCATTCTAATACGAACTCTTTCATAACGGCATCCAAATGCAGGTCCGCAACTCTCTTCTTGTGCACGTGGAGGAGGAGAAGGTGTGTCAGCCTCCTCTGCGTCATTCGATTGCGCAGAAATATTTTTACTCTTCTCAGAGCGCCCGCCGCGGTGGCTCAGTGGTTACGGCGCTCGGCTGCTGACCCGAAAGACGCGGGTTCGATCCCGGCCGCGGCGACTGAATTTCTTGAAGGCGAAATTCTAGAGGCCCGTGTGCTGTGCGATGTCAGTGCACGTTAAAGAACCCCAGGTGGTTGAAATTTCCGGAGCCCTTCACTACTGTTAGCAAGAAGTGGCCGGATTCTTTTCGAATAAAGAAATTGATTTATTTTAAGACAAGAATTTAAGACAAGAATACAAGAATGAGATAACTGGATTACTGATACGTAGGAGGTTCGGCGGATCTGCAGAGTTGGGATGGCCTCGCCGACGCGCCTCGTATCGTCGGCGCCTCTCGGTCATCTCTCCTCTCAAGCTGCAGCGGTGGGGCTTTTATAGCCTGAGGAACGGTGGCCCCTCCGAACCGGCCAATCCAAAGGCGGCACTCGACGGCAGTCCGAAAGGACCAACCAGCGACCGCGCGGCCAACCGCTTCAAACTTTGCCGCGCGCAGTGGCGTCCGGGGGAGGAGGAAACGGCGCCTCGCTGTCTGGCCTCTTGCGACAAGTCCAGGCGTGTTGGTTGAAGATACTTCTCCTTACGACTCCGCTGCCGTAAGGCGCAGCATCGTGGCTTGTCAAGGGGGACGCTCGTAGGAGAAAGTTAGGATGCGGGGCGCCTCGTGGTCGCTGAGCAGGAGCGTTAAATGTCCTGTGCTGGCGTGTTGGGACCGCGTGGCTCGTAAGAAGTGTGAATGCTGACACGGCCTTTCCAAAATTTGCGCCTGTCCTCAGGCGCACGTTGTCGACAGCAATTCTTGGGCGTGCTGGGCGTTCTTCCCCGCGTATCTTGTGGCTTGCGTCCAGCTCGTTCGAATACGCCTTCGCTTCCATCTGGGGAGACGATGCGACTTGTGCGAAGTGCCGTGTTTGTCTCGTTCGTTTCGTTTCTTGGTACAGGGAGTCGGGCTTGTACCGTGATGCTCACCGATACCACTGCGTCGTCGTTTCCACCTGGGGACGTGATACGACTTATGCGGACTGCCGTGTTTGTCTCGTTCGTAACGTTTCTTGGTCCAGGGAGTCGGGCTTGTTGGATCGTTCCGCATCCTGCCGCGCTTTCGTCGCGGTGCTGGCTTTATGGATGAGCCAGCTCGTCTTGGCAATAGCTTCTGCATTGTACTAGTAACTGTAGCAGATGCGAAAGGTGCGCCGTGTCGTTGGAGGCACGTCTCGTGGACAACTCGTGTCGGTAGTGACTGCTGCACCGTAATATCCGTGGCTGGGGCGCGGGGTCCGTCGTGTCGTATGGAGCCCGTTCCGTGACTCGATCTCGGTGACACCGGCTGCTGCACCGTAGTGTCCGTGGCAGGGGCGCGGGGTCCGTCGTGTCGTTGGGAGCCCTTTTCGTGGCCCGCTTGCGGCGGC
The DNA here is from genome assembly GCF_055824585.1 of Amblyomma mixtum. NCBI lineage: Eukaryota > Metazoa > Arthropoda > Arachnida > Ixodida > Ixodidae > Amblyomma > Amblyomma mixtum. The sequence goes on along the minus strand of NC_143014.1, from coordinate 94,846,696 downwards.
ACCGTGTGCTGCACCGTAGTGTCCGTGGCAGGGGCGCGGGGTCCGTCGTGTCGTTGGGAGCACTTTTCGTGGCCCGCTTGCGGCGACACCGTGTGCTGCACCGTAGTGTCCGTGGCAGGGGCGCGGGGTCCGTCGTGTCGTTGGGAGCCCTTTTCGTGGCCCGCTTGCGGCGACACCGTGTGCTGCACTGTAGTGTCCGTGGCAGGGGCGCGGGGTCCGTCGTGTCGATGGGAGCCCTTTTCGTGGCCCGCTTGCGGCGACACCGTGTGCTGCACCGTAGTGTCCGTGGCAGGGGCGCGTGGTCCGTCGTGTCGTTGGGAGCCCTTTCCGTGGCCCGCTTGCGGCGACACCGTGTGCTGCACCGTAGTGTCCGTGGCAGGGGCGCGGGGTCCGTCGTGTCGTTGGGAGACCTTTTCGTGGCCTGCTTGCGGCGACACCGTGTGCTGCACCGTAGTGTCCGTGGCAGGGGCGCGGGGTCCGTCGTGTCGTTGGGAGACCTTTTCGTGGCCTGCTTGCGGCGACACCGTGTGCTGCACCGTAGTGTCCGTGGCAGGGGCGCGGGGTCCGTCGTGTCGTTGGGAGCCCGTTTCGTGGCCCGCTTGCGGCGACACCGTGTGCTGCACCGTAGTGTCCGTGGCAGGGGCGCGGGGTCCGTCGTGTCGTAGGGAGCCCGTTTCGTGGCCCGCTTGCGGCGACACCGTGTGTTGCACCGTAGTGTCCGTGGCTGGGGCGCGGGGTCCGTCGTGTCGTAGGCAGCCCGTTTCGTTGCCGGCCCGTGTCGACAGTGGGCGCTGGTCCGTGCTGTCACTCGTATCGTGTGACACTTGTCGTTGAGCAAGAAGCCTCCGCAGATGGTCTCTCTCGGCCAGCAGTCTTTCGAAATCCGCCCTCTCGGCTTGGCGGCGAGCGTTGTCGTCCATGATCCGCGTCACGAGGTCGTCCTTGCGGCCGCTGCACGAAAGTCCTCGGCATCGGAGCTCTTCCACCAGTTGCCGTTTCTTCAAGGTGGTCAGTGCGTTGCGTGCTGCCGATGCCAGAAGGGACAGAATGAGCGGGGACACCAAGCTCACCGTCGGCGTTCTGCTGGGCTCCACGTTGTCGGCTCGGTCTTCGTTCACGGGTGACGCCTCTGCAGATCCTGTCGGCTGCGCCATGTTAGCAAGAAGTGGCCGGATTCTTTTCGAATAAAGAAATTGATTTATTTTAAGACAAGAATTTAAGACAAGAATACAAGAATGAGATAACTGGATTACTGATACGTAGGAGGTTCGGCGGATCTGCAGAGTTGGGATGGCCTCGCCGACGCGCCTCGTATCGTCGGCGCCTCTCGGTCATCTCTCCTCTCAAGCTGCAGCGGTGGGGCTTTTATAGCCTGAGGAACGGTGGCCCCTCCGAACCGGCCAATCCAAAGGCGGCACTCGACGGCAGTCCGAAAGGACCAACCAGCGACCGCGCGGCCAACCGCTTCAAACTTTGCCGCGCGCAGTGGCGTCCGGGGGAGGAGGAAACGGCGCCTCGCTGTCTGGCCTCTTGCGACAGGTCCAGGCGTGTTGGTTGAAGATACTTCTCATGATGTAAAAAATAGCGCACAGGGAACACACGGGACGGAAAGTAAACGACGCAAAGTGTGTTCCCTGTGCGCTATTTTTTACATCATGAACGTTATCCAACTTGCCCAACTTTCCGCTTTGCTGAAGATACTTCTCCTTACGACTCCGCTGCCGTAAGGCGCAGCATCGTGGCTTGTCAAGGGGGACGCTCGTAGGAGAAAGTTAGGATGCGGGGCGCCTCGTTGTCGCTGAACAGGAGCGTTAAATGTCCTGTGCTGGCGTGTTGGGACCGCGTGGCTCGTAAGAAGTGTGAATGCTGACACTACGGCGTCTCTCATAGCCTCAGTCGCTTTGGGACGTTAAACCCCAATAAACCAAATAAACCAATCTTCTCAGAGCACTGAAAGATCGCTCTCCTTAAGCAGCTGACGCAGGCACAGAAAACACGATTTGCAGATACCGGACAACCTGGTCCATCATATTACGCATGTCTGCAGACTTCCCCTGCAGAATTTGTAAAATGTGTTCACTTGCGACCGGACCCTCGTCACGTAGGAGCGTTGGGAGAAGCACGAGTTGCGCTGAAAGCCTGCTGATGTCAAAATCTGCAGCGTGTGCTCCTAAAAGCTCATTTAGGTCGTTTGACGCGAAGTTTCGACCTTCAGCATCGTCAGTCAAAATGCGCTCGAGGCTAATCAGCTGCTCCATGCCAGGCTGTTCAAATCGCCGTCGGATCTCCGTGGTAATACGATCGGTGGTAATATAGTCTGTGAATTGAAGCCTTCTGGGCGGCTGCGAAACTCTGGGCGCTCGAGATTCCTTTAGACCTAAGTCTGTTGCTCTTGAGTTCGTCCGCTGCCACAGGACGTCAAATGAGGCGTCAGACCACAGCCCTAACAAGCGGTCACAAAGAGCCTCTGCTGCTTCTTCTGCTCCTGCAGCGCGGTAAACTGGGCGTTGAAGCATCCTCGCTAGTTCCTCGCACGGGCCAGACAGGGCTATAGAAAGGTTGATGCCGAATAAAGTTTCGAACTTCTTTAATACTTTCTCATATCCTTTTAAGGCTGTCTTGCCGGTGCCACTGAGAGAGCTTTGAGCTTGCACCAGTTCCTGCAAAGTTGCCTGCACCCTTTAATAGTTCTCAACGAACCTTTCCATTGATTTCACTCTTACTGTCCACCTCGTTGTACACAGTGGTAGCAGTAGGGTGTTCTGCCTAGAACAATCTTGCTCACCGGCATCATTACCCGGGGGAAGTACAACGCTCGAATAAACAGTCTTCCAGTTCTTTGATTCGAGTATTGCATTGGAAACATCCTTTACAATGTTGAGAGCGTCGCCGATGACATCGCAGTTCCTTGCGACCTCCGGGAGTGCCAAGTCTAGGCAGTGGTTACTGCAGTGCACAAATATTGACCGTGGTTCAGATTCCGTAATCCTTTTCTGCACGCCAGTAAATCTGCCTGCCATGTTCGCGGCCCCGTCAAAACAGTGCCCACTTAAATTCTGAAATTCCAGGCCCAGACGCAAAATCATGTCCCTCAAGGCTTTATACAACGTCTCGGCTCTGCTGTCTGGTGCATTGTACATGACAAGAAATTCCCCACGAACTTCCAGTGTTATCCCGTCTACCCAACGCACACAAAATGTGAACTGCTCATTGCCTGTTACGTCGGTGGTACCGTCAGCAATGATTCCATAAAACGGACTGCATCTATGTCTTTGATGATGCCTCGCTGAACGCTGTGCGCCATAATTTCTATGAGCTCGTTCTGTATGTCGCTGCTCAGCCACCTATCTCGCTTCTCCAGCCATTTCTTCAAAGCAGGCACGTCTTGCGATCGTTCATCTTGCAGATCAAGGAGGTTACCTACGTCCTTCGTTTGCCCTTGTAAAGCTTGACCTGTGCGGCATCGCACCGAACTCACTATTGCACGCAGTGCCTGCCTGGCTTCCTCCTGCTGTGTTGCGATAATAGCTGCACTACACGCATTCCTTTTTCTTTCGACAGTTGGCGGCTTGCGGAAACGCAGTGAAATTGGCTCTTCTCATGACACTGAAATTTTTCAACAGCCTTTTTCCAATTACTGAACCCGTTGTGAATGAAACACAGTTCCACTGCTGTAACGTTTCCTCCTCTTTCCTTGAAAGCTATTTGACACAAATTGCAAAACACGACGTCGCGTTCGTAGTCGTACGACAGCCACGTGAATTTCTCAAACCATGCATATTTACAGGACCTTCTGGTCTAGTTCGTTGGAAATTTGTAGCTCTTTGGCGGCAGTGATCGAACATCCGAGGGCGTGTCGTCATGGCTTGCGATTTCCATCGGCGCAGTCTGTTGCCAAGAGAGGCTCTCCACCTTGTGCTACGGACTTGCTGGTATCTCTGTAATAAGTGAGATAAAAGGGATTATTAGCTGATCAACACTGCATGAATCCTTTTTTGATTACCGTATATACTCGTGTAAGGGCCGCACTTTTTTTCCGCGGTTCACACGGGGTGCGGCCCTTACAAGGAACCGGCGTTTTTCCACTAAAAATTTCTGCTACAGCGCAGCCCTGATTACGCGTCCGTTTTTTACGTGGCGATACCCATTTTTATGACGAATTAGCGCAGGCGCGACGAATCCTTCGAATACACAATGCATTAAAAGTATAGATTGTGCCCGCGCGATCTGCGCGATTACCACCCGCAGTAAGACAGGTTGCTAGCGGTTGCTTGATCACTGTATTACTTTACTGGAAAATTTCACGTGATCCTAAGTGCAGATCCACCTAAGGTGCGGCGCTTGTGACGGCTTGGAGCGGCGCGTCACCGCCCAAAAACGCGCCACTCGCGTTTTCTTGCACGGTGAGGCACACCCAACACGCCTGCACCCCATCCTGGCTTTTGCACAGCATAACGTTTTGTCAATCCTTTCTGGTGCGAACGCCGATCGAGCTAGCGTCGATGACGGACCGCGTGTGCGGGATTCCAGTCCGAGCACGGCGCGCGGGACGACGCGTTTGTGGTCGTAGCGATTTTTACGCGGCCAAAATTATGCGCGCATGAAACAGTTTTTGGCTCACTTTTTTTTTTTTTAATTGCCGGCGCCCAAGTTTGGGGTGCGGCCCTTACACGGGGGCGGCCCTTACACGAGTATATATGGCATTCTTTCAAAAAAAGGAGTATAGCAAGATATGCAAAACATGCATGACACGCAAAAAAGTTCATGAAAGGCAAATGAAGAGCACGGTGGAAATAAAACATTGCAAAAACGTACCGTCAATATTTGCTGCTCCTATCGCACGCTCATCTGGTTGACTTTCATGAGAGGTGGTTCCCGCTGCCAGCCAAAATACAAATACGAAGGGGCATTAGAAACACATCAATAATCAAAGACAAACAATGTGACGCATTATATCTTGTGCAACCTCGATTCCATGGCCGAAACGTTTCGTCCCAGGCACGAAGAACTTGTTGCTCTTCTTTCGGAACTCAGATATCTTCCGAGGCAACGATATTGTAAATATGCAGTTATTAAGAAATACACTCAAGGGATGAGAGACATTCAAGTAGACCGCGTTACGTTCCGTCACCGCCGTGCGAGATTAACGCGGCTGCAGTGGACGCAAGAGTATCATTCCGAGCAACGGACAATTCGCTTGGACGACTGCCGCCCAGAGCCGTCTCGGGAATCGTGTCCAGACAGATCCACTTGCCACGAGTCGTCGTGTGCGTGCGTGCGTGTGTGCAAACGCTTGTGAGAGCACGGCGCTCGGGGAGAGAGTGTTCTCCCCGGGACGGATGGATCCGGATCACGGCGTCGCCGGGTCTGAGTCAGCGACGCTTGCCATGAACATGACCGCTGGTTCGACACGTGTGCGTCTTCGGAACCTTCCTCCTTTCTCTCTGAAGGATGCTCCCGCCCCTAGGTCGCCATCGAGACACCTGCTGTGTGGGCGTGTCAAATTTCTCTCTGGGGCCAGCTTCTCTTGCCGTTCGTACGAGATGCAGTATTAAACATTGTTCTTGTTAGACGATGCCATCGTCCTTTGCCGGAACCTGCCGATGCTCTGCGCGGGACACCGGACCGCCAGGTCAACGCTACCCTTGGCGCTGGCGTGCGACAGCGGTAGGATGCCGCAGGCGAGCCCCATGTAACAACCGGTATAAGTCTACGTTTGGTACGTCTATGTGCTTAGACCGAAGCGGCTAGCACCGCCGATCGGGCGAACCGCATCAGCTATTCGGGAAAGATCCAGGGTAGGCGCTGCCCCCCCCCCCCTGAAAAAAGTTGGGGGGGGGCGCCCCCCCCCCCACCCCCTGGTTCCGGAGTCCCTGGGTATTGATCATGTGATGGGTTCAGAAAGGTGGAATAGGCGGCGGTTGATCTCGAGCGAAGTCGAACACGTCCACATACTTCAAAAGAACTTCCAGCAATATCCGATGGTCGTTGGTAAATAGGGATTTATTGATCATGGCCAGGAATCGAAAGTCGGTCGGGTCGCGATGTCTAGTTGGTCGAGCAACGCTGTCACTGAGCGCGGCGGAGGCACAGAAAGGCGTTCTTCAAAGCCGGCGAGTTTCAAACCACGCGGTAATACGGCAGGTTCGTTGGAGTGATTGACAGTCCAAAGAGTGACATGGCCCTCGGTCACTCGGAAGACGCTGCGGGGCACCAGCACACTCTTCTTCGTGCAGTCAAGGGAAGCGGGTTCCACCAGAGCGTGAAAGGCATCGCAAATAGCGCTCGAGGAGACAAATGGGACGAAGATGGCAGATAGTGCTGGAACTACTGTATCTTCGGAGACAGCAAAACGCTTTGGGATCCCACGGCGATTCTTCTATGAGGGCCGACAGAAGACTAGGGCTTAATGATATCCCGCCACTGCCGAAGTCGAGAGTTGCGACGCACTGTTGTAAAAAGTCAACACCCAGAATAATGTCGTGCGTACAGCGAGGGAGTACCGTGAATTCAGTTCTGAACACGTGGGCAGCGATCGCTACATTTACATAACAAATACCAAGTGGAACCGATGATTCGCCCTCTACGGCACGAAATATGACAGCACTATCACAACCGAACATTATTTTATGACTGAGGCGGTTCTTGAAATCTAAGCTCATCATCGACACTGTGGCACCAGTATCCTCTAAGGCCATAACGCAAACACCGTCCACTAACACTTCCAGGCGGTTCTTTAACGGGCAGAGGAATTGGCAATATCGATGACCCTGCGACCGCACCTCCATGGGCCGCACCCGCTGGTTGGCGGTGAAGAACGCCGGGGAGAAGGCGATCGTTGGGAGCGGTGAGCGGGAGGAGTCAGGCTCCGGTCAGAGACAGGGGTATCGTTCCAGAGTGGTGCGTAGCGGTAGAAGCCCTGAGGAGATGTGAAGGTCGGGTTGGGAACGTCCGCATTTAAACTAGGACGACGATTCGGCCATTGGCGCTGGCAGCGTGAAGTCTGACCCCGGCGGCGGCAGAATCGGTATATGTGTCCGAGCGTACCGCAGCGGTAACACACTGGTGGGTCACGGGTACGCTCGGGATAACAGTCGTTGTAGACAGGTTCGAAGCGGCCATCCAAGACCAGTCGCTGGTGGCTTTGCGGAGGAGGTGGTGCAATGTAGTAGAAACGAGTGAGCAGAGCAGGGCCGTGAGAGTCGTTGCGAGGTTCACGGGGAGGGGTGTGATTGGTAGAACTCCAAGGACAGGAGTGCTGGACCGGAGCTGCCTGCAGGGAACAGCTGTCGTACAGGACTTCAATGTGGCGCAAGAGATCTTGATGCCGGGAGATTTCATCACGAACAATTTGTCGAATCATGTCGGGAAGATTTGCAGGCTCGTGGGAATCAACACTAGCAACAGTGCACGGCGGCATTAGGCAGGCGGCCGAACTTCGGGGTAACGCGACGGAGCTTAAGATCTTCAAACGTGCGGCAGTGTTTGATGATGTCAGTGGTAGAATCCAATTTGTATTTGCTGACCAGAAAACTGTATACGTCCTCCGCGATGCCCTTGAGTAGATGACCAACTCATGTCATCTTCCGACATCCGTGGATTGACCACTTTGCAGAGTTTCAGCACCTCTTCAATCTACGTCGTGCACGTCTCACCAGGAACTTGCGCTCGCTGCAGCAGTCTGCTCAGCGCATTTCCGTTTTGCAAAGGTATCCCCGAAATAGTTGCGGACCTCTTCCACGGAGCGATCCCAGCTCGTTAAGGACGCTTCATGGTTCTCAATTCATTCCAACGCGGTGCCGTAGAAAAAGAAAACAGCATTGGCCAGCTTAAAGGTGGCATCCCAACGAATGTATTTGCTCACTCACTGGTACCTGCTCAGCCACTCATCCACGTCTTACCCAGCCTTTCCAGAAAAGGTTCGCGCTCGCGGTGCTGCCAAGTGGGCGCCGCTGCTCCTGGCTGCCGTGTGTTGCCTTCCTGGGTCTTTGTCACGGGCAAAGGTGGCAGTCCGGCGAGTCTTCGGCTCCAGCGAAGTCGAGAAATGTCCGTGGCGATCCACCCAGCACCTCCACCACACTGTTACAGGCTTATTTACAGGAGTGAGTCGGCCTCAGCCTGGTGCGCGCACATGACGAGCTTCTCCTTCCGCGTCCCTCCCTTCTTCATCGTCTCTTCAGCTTCGCGTGGCACTATGTTCAACCTGCTGCACCAAAGCCTGGTTCATAAGCACACGGTTTAAGAAGACAAACGCTGTGAGTGGCGTGGCCGACACGGACAATCTATCACGTCACGTTGCATTGATGGGGACTTGCGTAACCCTAATGACCGCTCTGGACCGAGAAGAAGTAGCGATAGAAGTTCTGCAGAGCTATCTAGCATCACTGAAAACGCGGGCCTGCTAGACACTGGGCTATCTATGTCTACGTCCTGTTCCTATACACGTATCCAAAGAAATTCGCATGCCTGCCTGCGCCAGATTTACGTACCATCGGCTCTCCTTACCCGACGCATCTCGTGTTGCGCAAAGCCAGTCTCTTTCTCTGATCATGCATGCATGTTATTGTGTATACTGGTGAATGCAACCGTCCTAAGTTCCAACCTCGTTGGGCTCTTTCGAAGCTCAATGCTAGACTGATTGGCGATGAGGATCTTAGAGCACGCATTAAATTAGCTTTCCAGTCTTATTTCTCAAGGAGAATGCATTTACATGCGACTTGGGAGATGTTTAAGCAGGAAGTGCGAAGCATAGCAATTTAAATTGATTCGGTATGGCCCTACTTTGAAAAAGCTGAAGAGAAACAGTTACTGAAAACACTCGATAACCTTTATGATGTTGATTCGGGCGCACCTGGCTTGTACTCGGAGGAAATCGCTGGTGTGAAGTGCCAGCTTCAACAGTTTGACGCTGAACGCTACAATGTTGCTCGCATTCAGCCACGTGCCAATTGCACCTTGCACTCTAAGGATCCGACTCGTCGGGCTTTGCTTGACGAGCGCCGGCATGCGGTTGCCAAGAGAATATTAGCACTTTACTGTGGTAGTGCCTTGGTCGGTAGAACGGATTTAATAATATCGTAATTCGAGTAATACTAGAGTCTTTTTTTCCCGCTTCCTCCCACACCTCAGGTGCTCAGGGTGTGGCGCGCTTCCTATAACTTGTGACGCTTCTTTCAGAGGATGAACGCTCTACAATAAGTAGTTCTCTAACATTAGCAGAACTAGAGGAGGCCATTGATCAGCTGCCACTTTCAAAGAAACCTAGGCCTAATGGATTTTCAAGAAAAATTTTACAAGGAATGTAAGCCCCTCTTGAGCACCATTCTACTTAAGGTTTTCACCATTAGTCTGAATATCGGAGTTCTGCGGCAGACGTTTATAAGTCACACTGTATTGATACCAAAGAGCACCGGTAAGGAAAACTTGCAGTATGTAGTGGACTATAGGCTCACTACGCTGTCTAATGTAGACTATAAAATTTTTGCAAAAGTCTTGGCGAATCGGCTACGGTTTGCAATGTCGATTATTATTGGACCTCATCAGGCATTTGGGCATGTGGTTTGAGGGGCCGTTCCATTGCAACTAACCCACATATTGCCCGAACAGTTTTACAGTTTTGTAGCAAGTCTCAATAACAACTGTCAATGCTTCAAATTGACATTGCGAAGGCCTTTGATCGTGTGCGGCACAATTTTCTGTTCTCACGTTTTGAACACGTTAATGTTGGCTCAGGTGTCTGCGAGGGAATACGTCTTTGTTAAAATAATTGCTCCACCCGCTTGATTGTGAATGCTTTTCACAACCCATGTCCATCTTTTCGTCTGTCAGACAGGGGTGTCCATTATCGCCACTTCGTTCGCAGTATGCTCAGAGCCGCTATGTATGAGCATTTTGCAGAGTTGTTTCATTCGAGATTTCCGTATCCTAGATGGTGAGCTAAAAATATTGGCTTATTCAGTTCATCTGGCATTTTTCCGCGCAGGGAGGCCTAGCGTTGATGAAGTTCTTCGTTTAACTGAGCAGTTTCGCACAGTTTCGGGTGCACAGATGAACCGTTCCAAGAGTTCCGGTCTGTGGGTTGATTGTGGGGACCCAGCTGAATATTCTGGCGTGGCATGTATGTGTGTACCGCCTAAGCACCTTGGCATCCCATTAGGCGCGTATAGGCGCAGTGAAAACTGTTGGAAAGATCGCGTATCCGCTGTACAGCGCTATGCTCAGATGTGGTCGGTCAATATTCGGCAAGGATACCCGACTGTAACTTGTTTCTAGCAGTAAAACTTTATTATGTTTCGCCAGGATTTCTATTAAACGCTTCCACAGCTTTCGTTTGAGGTTACTCCATGCAGCCCATGCGACGTGATTATCCTTTCCAACCTGTCAGCGCGGGTGGGCTATAGGGTTAGTCGATTTTTCGATCTTTCTGCATGAGGTATGTTTTGCTGTGCGCTTTATTTATTTAGCAGAGTTTATTTAGCAGAGTTTATTTAGCAGCTTTATTTAGCAGAGTTTATTTTTCAATGTCGCGAAAATGTTTGTACAAAGAATTGATTTAATGTTTTTGCCTCCTCCTATTTACCGCTCAATGTACTTTGGATTGCGGGGACATAATGTACTTACGCGAGGGCGAAAGATGTTACTCACCGTGCACTAAAAGACTTTCTTCTACAGGTTACACACTGAAACATTGATCGTGAAGACTTGGCTTCACAAAAAGGGAGGTTTTGTGCTGTCTGGGAAATGCCGCCCCTGCGATGTTCCTGAAGCATTGAACATGCTTCATCAATTGTAAGAACGCAATTCTTTTCTGGGTTGTCTTGCAACAGATCTTGAAAAAGCGAATTTATTTGACTTCTCATACCATACGATACCTTACCGGAGTGCAATATGGTGATGACCCTTTTGATATATATATATATATATATATATATATATATATATATATATATATATATATCACCAGAAATTTCTGGTGACTTTATCTTATATTAATCAATCAGCTGCCAAGAAATAATATATATATATATATATATATATATATATATATATATATATATATGGAATCCGCACCAAGCATATCTCGCTGACGCATTAGAATCAGTTCAAAATCGCGCTGTTAGATGTATTCATGCATCGTACTCATATAATATCAGCGTTTCATCTCTCAAAGCAGAATCTGGTTTATCATCGCTTTTCTGTCGACGTCGTATTGCCAGCCTTTCACTGTACCACTGATTCTTTTTTTCGTGCCATAATCAAGCACCATACATCACAGCAGCAGCACGCATATCATATCGAACCAGCCATCCACTTCAAGTTCCGTGCCCACATGCCCGGACCACCACCTTCACTGCCTCGTTTTTTTCCCGAACCGCCACAGACTGGAACGGCCTTCACCATGAAATCGCTTTTACTACCTGCCCATCTTCGTTTTTGCAACTTGTATCTGACCATCTTTTTCAATAACTGTTTGCCATGATCCTTACTGTTTGTATAAAAACCCACCCCTTATGTAATGCCCCTACGGAGGGGGGGACTTCAAAGATAATAAACTGAATATATATATATATATATATATATATATATATATATATATATATATATATATATATATATATATATATATATATATATATATATATATATATATATATATATGGGTTCGGTCCCACCGGCGGCATGTGGTTGTTTTTTCTTCTGCTTTTCTAATCAATTAGCTTTAAGCGATAACATATTCAGCAATATTCCAAATTGAAGAACAGCACAAAATAAATAAATTAAAAATCCCCTGTCTCCATCTCCCTTGGTTTCTGTGGCTGTTGGCTTCTCTCATATATATATATATATATATATATATATATATATATATATATATATATATATGAGAGAAGCCAACAGCCACAGAAACCAAGGGAGATGGAGACAGGGGATTTTTAATTTATTTATTTTGTGCTGTTCTTCAATTTGGAATATTGCTGAATATGTTATCGCTTAAAGCTAATTGATTAGAAAAGCAGAAGAAAAAACAACCACATGCCGCCGGTGGGACCGAACCCACGACCTCCGAATTACGCGTCCGGTGCTCTACCGCTGAGCTACGGCGACGGCTGTCAAATCTTCTGCTTTCGGGGGTATTTATGTTTACAAATAACCTAACCTTGAGAGTGTTCATATATATATATATATATATATATATATATATATATATATATATATATATATATATATATATATATATATATATATATATATATATATATATATATATATATATATAGCGAAGTATACGCTTCGTTAAAGGAAACATATTTATTCAACTCGACGTTTCGATCGGAAGACCGATCTTCTTCTGCTCTCTCTGTTGGAGGGTCATATTTTATTTTTTTGCTCTCGCGGCCAGGAGAAGGAACAAGTTTTCGCATTTTTCTACGAAAGTTGTTGCACGGCCACGCACCTGTCGAGCACCTCCCAGCTGGACACGACTGTCAATAAGCAAGCTTGTGGTGCTTAACAAAGCAGAGGCCGCATCTGGACATTGTATTTTCTGACTGAGTACCTGTTCCTCGCACTCTTTCTTTTTGTGTATGTGTGTGTGGGTCGCACTGCCTCTAATAATTTTTATGCGTATTTTTCTGCTATGTGCTTTGTGTTTCCCACTTACCTGTTCTGTGCCCGCCCCTATAAAAGGGGATGCATTCACAATGTAAAATCACTCCTGAAGAAGATCGGTCTTCCGATCGAAACGTCGAGTTGAATAAATATGTTTCCTTTAACGAAGCGTATACTTCGCTATATATTCTTATAAGCAGTCTAGTACTTCACGCTTTCGCAACCTATATATATATATATATATATATATATATATATATATATATCCGACTGAGCGACACAGCTCACGAAAAACTACAACGGTGGACCGGCACTGTGAATCAGTTGTTTAGACGAAATCTCATTTCTGCCAAATGATTGTTCATCTCGGGGAAGTATATGAAATACATTAAATAGGAGTGGCACGCCCTCTTGGTGGCGTGCTCAGCCTTATCTCTCGTTTGGTGCTCTGTTGTTTTGCCTTTTAGAGTGAAAGCCCTACTTCACAAACATGCAAAAGCCGCGCCATCACTGAAGCCTTGGCCTTGAATAAGTAAATAAAATAAATACTGCCGAGACTGGGATTCGAACCCGCGGCGGCGAGAACAGATCAGCTTCGCTGGCCACTGCACGAGAGCACTGTATTTATTACAGTGTATTACATAGTATTTATTACAGTGACGCGATGCTTTACATGCATGAGCTATTTAAGAAGACAGTGACACATCAATACACATAAGCAACGAAGCGCGAAAAAAAGAGCCGATTCGGAGCACATAGCTGATGCATCATAACACGACACATCTAAGCAACAAAGAAATAGAAAAAAGGCAATTAACAGCCCCGCACTTAGAGTGAGTACCACTCCGGTTCATATCGGTCTGGGCATACAATTCGTTTAGGTGTACAGTCATTCTACAGAAATGGTCGTTAGCAGAAACAACAGATTCACAATGTTGGTCCATCATGCGTGTTTTCCACAGGCTGTGTAATCCAACTAAAAATAACATATCTAAGGGTTCATCAACACATGGTAGTGCAGTAAGAAATCGTACAGAATGTGGCGTCAAATTAAGTATTTTTTCAATGTCCGTTGCATGATGTCCCAGAAGAGTATTGCATCTTTACAATTGATGAAACAATGCTCAATCGATTCAGGAGCGTTAAAAAGGTGACAGTTCACCGTAGACACGAAAATATCCTTTTTCTCTAGCCCCGTTCTAACTGGTAATGCCTCAGTGTGTAGCTCAAAGAAAAATGTTTTTGTACTTGGCGAGAGGGGCATTTTACGTGCTCTCTTGAGAACATCATGTGCCGGTAAACCAAAATACACAGAGGGATACATTGGCAGAGGAGAGTGCATACAGGTTAAGTCCTTGTACAACCATTTCCTCGACACTGAAGAAAGGAACTCATGGGAAAAACGAACAAGTAGGAAACGAGCACAAATAGACTTCATGCATGAATCCCCACAAACACGGACGATCAGAAACATTAGAAGACACAATGTTGCTCTGTAAAGCATAAAATAAATTTACCTGCAGGAATACCCGCATTATTGGCTGTGTAGTGTCCCAGAGAAACGTGAAACATGAAACTATCTGTCGGACATACATGTGGACTTAACTGAGGCCACCAGCGCTTCCAGGCCGGAAAAGGTTATCACGCCTCGTTGATTCAAAAGGCGAACACCACACAAAAGTTGCGATAACTCTGTGGAAACGCTGGATATAAAATCTTGAGCAATGAATAATTTGCAGTACATAATAAATTTTAGTGGCGAGAAACAGATTGCATGCGGTCGCCCTTCCAAAAATCGAGAGACCATGGGGCACCAAAGTCAGCATAGCGCTTAATAGTTGGCACGCGGTCTTTCCAGTAATGTGCACTGTGCTTATAGGCACTCAAAGGAACGCCAAGGTACTTTGGTGGCGTACGTGTCCATTGTATACCAGCATATTCGGCAGGTGTCGTTCCCCACATACCAAACCAGAGACCGCAACTATTAGAACGATTAATTCGAGCTCCTGACACTGAACCGAAGTCTTCCCTTAAAAGAATAACCTCATCGATGCTTGGCTTACCAGAACAGAAAAACACGAGATCATCCGCATAGGCTAATACCTTCAGTTCGTTCGAGACCAAACCGGATTAAGCATTTAACTGAACACAGATTTCAAAACGATATATTCAGGTGCTCCTTTTTCCCACGAGCAATCCGTGAGTGGAACAGCTTGCCTGGAGATGCTGTCATCTGCGCATCACTCGAAGCTTTCATCGCCTACATATCAAGCAATACTTTGGCAAGCCAGATATTCCTCTTTCCAGCCGACCTCTTTGCTCTTCTTATCATTACATTTATCTGTGTTTGTTCACGGTGACATCTTGTTTTACTTATCTGTATCTTGTTTTCTGCCTTGATTCTTTCCTACCCTTTATATTTGTCAGTAGTTGTTGTGTCTTATTTCTTGCTCCTTGAATATACAGCGTGCACATTTTCGTTATTTCCTTTTTTGCTTTCTTGCGCTAATATTCTAACATGTCACTTGCTCCTCGCTCTCATCTTTTAGCGCTTGTATACTGAAGATACGGTGAATATGAACTGTCTCGTTCAATTAAAATAGTTTATGTCCGTGTCTACTTGAACTTTGTTCGTTTATATCGTGCATCTTTCCTGCAACGGCCCCAAATGTGAGGCTAGCAGTATGTTCAAATAAATAAATAGACCAGCTGGGGGTTTTCAACGTTCGCTGACATCGCACAGCACACGCTCTTTTTAGCATTTCGCCGCCATCCACATGCGGCCTCCGCGACCGCGATCGAACCTCGACCTTGGGATCAGCAGCCGAGCGCCACAGTCACTGAGCGATTTTCCGTCTGTTCTTTTCTTGTTCCGTGTGTTGCACCGTGAATTCTTTCGTATATATTGAACGCCAAAGTTCAGCAGAGAGTTGCTGCAGTTGTCAGAGGTACGAAGCTCACAGAAAATGAGTGGAATTTTCAGTACTGTGGAATAAAATGCTTTTGGGGGATCATTTTAATGCCTATATTATACTTCGGTTCATAAAAATGAGCCGCTGCGCACTCATTTCAGTTGAGCGGGTTTTCACTTGAGCTTTTCCGTATGGTCCTTTGATATTTCGCTTTTTGTTCGAAAAGCCCTCCCTCCTTCCCTCTCCCCTCCTCAAGCTTTAAATGCACCTCCGGGTACACCTCACTGGTACTGCGACCGAATAAAGTATGACACGCGAGACACCCCCTTCAAGAGAGGCGTGCCACACAAAAGTGCGCCACTTCTACTGCAGGTTTAGGCTTAAGCGTCAAATAGCGGAAGTATCCCTCTTTCCCCGACTCCCCCGTGTTTGAATTCGGTCCCCTTGTTTGAACCCAAATACAAGCAGACGACAGTGAGCTTTCAGTCACAGCGTGAATTTCCGCCGTCGTTATCCTCGATATATCCATTTACGTATATATATATACGTCGTGACAGCAAAGGGCGCAGTCCCGCCAAAAAGAAGTGCGTTACAAACAGCGATGTATCAGCCGCCGCCTTTTGCGGGCGTGGAAGTCTCCGCTCCTATCGTAATCGCCGAAGAAAACGTTTGTGCCGGGTTTACATCTGGCAAACCTATCACTACGCCTACATTCTCACTCAGCATATTTTCATGTGGGGTGCCAGCCGAGCAAACATGCAGCGCTGCAGTGATAACTGATAACGCTGCTGCGTCGCGCCGAAGACAAACAGTGATAACTGCGCAGTGGTGTTGACGGTGCTCTCAAACGTGCGTTGGGGGCAGCCGACCAGTATTATAGCAGGGTAAATAAACGCTGCGTTGTGCGGCGCCAACGTTGGTCAGTGCGAGGCAGGTTCGAGAGCCATTGCGCTGTCGGTACAAGCAATACGCTGTGGTCCGTCGGGCGATGGGAGGCGGACGCCATGGGAAAGTTGCTCCTGCGTTCGTAAAAGAGGACGCGCTCACTGCGTGCAACCGGGACAAGCGACAGATCTCGCGAGAGCCAACGCCTGATGCGTTACATTACAGCATTTAACCCACTCGCGAGTGAGCAGTGCAAAGCTTTCGCATCTGCTCTATTTCTGTCTCTTACCAAGAAAAACTGAAATAATCTTGTATTGGTAGATTGCCACGTTCTGGCGACAGACTGCAGTCAGTCACTTAAAACTGAGTTTTTATAAGCGAGAAAAGAATCAGATATAATCGCCGCCACGGGCCGTTTTTACAAGCAAACTGAGATATCGTCAGGTGCTTCTTTTTGTGAGGGTCTCAGCGGCCTTAAGGGGTACAGATAATCCAAAATTTTCGAAGCGTGTTTTTGCTTTCGAATGATGCGTAATACGTCAGTAAACCTGGATCAACACATGAAATTTGCCTACGCTCAGCACGAAACTTATGATTAACCCTTTGTGGGACAGCATATATTTTTTGCGGGAAATAACTAGAAGGACAAGAATAGGGTGGAGCGCATATGGCAGGTTCTCTCGGATCATGAATGGCAGTTTACCAATATCCCTCAAGAGAAAAGTATGCAACAGCTTTATCTTACCTGTACACGCCTATAGGGCATAAGCGTGGAGGCTAACGAAGAGGGTTCAGCTTAAGTTAAGGACAACGTAGCGAGCTATGGAAAGAAAAATGATAGGTGTAACGATAAGAGATCGGAAACGGGCGGAGTGGGTGAGGGAAAAAACGCGGGTTAATGACACCCTAGTCGAAATCAAGAGGAAGAAGTGGGCTTGGGCATGTAATGCGAAGGCAAGATAACCGGCGGTCCTTAAGGGTAACGGAGTGGATTCCAAGAGAAGGAAGCGTAGCAGAGGGCGGCAGAAAGTTAGGTGGGCGGATGAGATTAAGAAGTTTGTGGGGATAGTATGGCCGCAACTGGGAAAAGACAGGGTTAATTGGAGAGACATGGGAGAGGCCTTTGCCCTGCAGTGGGCGTAGTCAGGCTGATGATGATGATGATATATTTTTGCAAAATTGATGAAAAATTTTTAGTTGAACGAACAGATAAGGTGAAAAGAAATGGTTCTCAACAAATTTCACAAATTTATTACGAACAGTTCAGTGAAAAAAACTGGGACGTATTTGTCCAATTGGCATTAAATGGGGATAAAGAAAATGTGACGTATTTGTCCCATTGACCTACAGGGATTTTCTCATTGAGTTAGTTTGTACTGTTTACTTCATGATCTTGTTCGCACTCGTTCGCTTGTTGTTGAACTTGTCCGTACTACTTTTAAGGCGAAAGCCTTTTAGGCTCATGGGTCCGCAAAGTGTCCGCAGGATTTGTCCGTCCTCAGAAAGTGTCCGCGCTACGCGCCAATCAAACTTAGTTAAGGCCTAATTAGTTACGGCTTAATTAGTAATTAGTTAAGACTTCATTAGTTAAGATTGAATTAATAATTAGTTACGCCTTAATTAAGTTTCGTTTGTAACGAAATCGCGGATATAGTGAAGACGTCGTATGTGGTAACGCGAAATTGTCACGTGATCAGCACATGTGTGTCTGACGTCACAATTGACGTCACAGGTGGGATGACTGATGACGTCACAGGTGGCATCTTTTAAGTCTACCTTTGCCAGTTTTAATTTACCATTAGACTTCCTAATAACTAGTGTTTGCAATTCTTAGATTTAAAATCGTCTTTTAACGATCTTGACCACCTCTGCTGGGTGTGCCTAGGTCAAAAAAGGCACTCTTGCCCTTTGACTCTTACCATTCGAAGCTGTTTAACTTGCCCCATTGTGTCAACTTGCCTCAGGGCTTCGCTAGCAAAGTTCTGTCCGCATAAGGTTGAAGTTAGCTTTGATGCTCAGGTTGATCGCCTTCGGTCTGCTGGTTTTCCACTTGCCCTTCTTCAGGCAGTCGCTCAGTCCCTGCAGAAGTCCTTACGCCCCAACTCAAAGCCTGTGGGAGCGGATTCACAAGAAAAGCGGAAGTGTGAAGTTATTCCTTATGTTCACAGGGTCTCGCACGGCCTGAAGAGGGTAGACGGTAAATTGTGGCTAGAGGTCCTTTTTCTTCGCCTTGCAAGCTGTCGCATTTGTGCAATTGAGCGACGAAAGAAACAAAAGAAGGTTGGGTGTGGCAGTAACCGCAGGAACAAGTTTGTGCCTTGCAGATCGAAAGTAATCTATGAGATTTCGCTCAGCTGTGGCAAGGTGTATGTTGCTCAAACGGGCTGCTGCATTAACATAATATTATTAGTGCATGCGAATTCATTAGATAATACACGTGGACAGCATTTACCTAGGCACTGCAAGTCCTGCAAGTATCTTGAATAAACAGCGCGAACGAAGACGAGCACAAAAGACAAGAAAACGGACGACACAGCGCTGACTAACAACTGAGGGTTTATTGCTGATCAACAAGTATAAATACATGGATGTCGGCAGAGTGGAAAGATATACGAAGTGCAAAAAAACCATAACCTCTGCCGGCATCTATGTATTTATACTTGTTGATCAGCAATAAACCCTCAGTTGTTAGTCAGCGCTGTGTCGTCCGTTTTCTTGTCTTTTGTGCTCGTCTTCGTTCGCGCTGTTTATTCAAGATGCTTAACCAACTAGCCCGCCAAAAAGTGTTAACCTGCAAGTATGATGACTAGGAATGCACTTCGCTTTTCGGCCGTACTAAGGTTATCGAACGCGCGAGGAAAAAGAATGAGTGCTAATATCTTTAAGCCTTGGCAACCGCGAGACTAGGGCCTGACAATTGTGTTAGGAGGCGTCCATCCACTTGTACCGCAAGGAGTTGGAATTTCTCGGGTTGACGAGATGATTAGTAGTAGTAGTAGTGGTCTTTATTTTGCATTGAATAAGAATTTTTTTCTACCCCGGCATCTGCTATCGCGGCTGGAAGCACCTGAGCTGGGGCAGCGGAAGTAAAGGATAGCAGGCAGTGTGTAAAAGTGAAAAGAAAAAGGTGAGAGATGATTATGCTTTTTGGCTTTGTGGGGTTGGTGCACATGCGCTTTGTTGTTGAAGGAAGGAGGCGTTGGTGCAGTATAAACCAGTTGTTAGTCTCCGCTCGTCACTTGTGCTTCTTCTCTCTTGTCCCGTCCTTTTCGCGCAGTTCCTTGTTTTATAATGTCGCACCAACTAGTCCCTCACCGCACTCTTCTGTCTCTACTGTGCAGTCTGTTGTGTATTCTGCAGTGTCTTCAGTTTGCGCTGATGAATTTCAGCAGCATGTGCCAACTAGTCCAACAGCGTGTTTATATAGTTATGTTGTCTATGCTCGGTAGCTATACATCGTGGGCCAGCCAGGAGGCGGACAATAAAAATACATATGACAGTAGACGAATTGAGCCACATTAATTAGGCGTAGTGATATCGGCACGAGAACAGCCATAATTCCCGCGCTAGCCGAGTCGCGGCGGTGTCGTTGGCGACGATCACGCCGGCCACGGGACCGTGAGCATCGATCAGTGACCCCGTTCTGCCGGAAAGCCGGTCGGTGGCAGGGCAGCGCGATGTATAGCTGGCGTGAAGACGCGTTGGGAAAGGGCGCTGATCCCACGCCTTGCCTGCGCCCCTGTTCGAGACACGTACCGGCCTTCCTGTTTGGGCTGGGTTTGTCGTGCGCGGCCACCTCATGTATACAGTCCTCGCCAAAAGTGCCGTAAGGGCTCTACTGCATGGTTGAGAAGCAAACTCCTTTGCCCGGTTACTTTTGGCAAAGACTGTATACATTGCGGCCAATTGTTGTTCTCCGTGGCTTACGTGCAAATGTTTGTAAGTATATCGGGTTTTACCCGTGGATCGTCCCATCGTCGTATCTTCATTCGGAATTCTCTTGCATCTCGACGAACAAGCCAACCTCTCTCGTCCAGCCTGAGGACACCCCGTCTCACGGCGAGGCACCCGGGCAACAATTGCTCTAACTTCTGGCATCATGTGCAGTAGTGGCGTGTGTTCTCTGCTTGTGCCCCGTTGTTATGCGACAGAAATTAGCCAACTTTTGGGATGTCCTCCTTCAGCACCTAAATTGTAGTGCGTGGGGCAGCGATGGCTCAGTGGTTACGGCGTTCGGCTGCTGACTCGAAAGACGCGGGTTCGATCCCGGAAGCGGCAGCCGAATTTCGATGGAGGCGAAATTCTAGGGGTCCGTGTACTGTGGGATGTCAGTGTACGTTAAAGAACCCCAGGTGGTTGAAATTTCCGAAGCCCTTCACTACGGTGTACCTCATAGCCTCAGTTGCTTTGGGACGTTGAACTCCCATAAACCAAACTAAATTGTGTGAGCTTGGCGCATGATAGCCTTAGCCGCTTATGTGCCATTAAACCCAACACAACACACCACAAACTAAATTGTAGTGCGTGGTGAAGCGTACTATTCAGCTGTTCCTTTCTATTCGGCGCACGCAGGCACGCACGCACGCAGGCACGTACAGATAGAGTAGCAGGCAAGGTAATAATCGCTCAGGCCTACCTCCCTGCCTTTACGCTCTCTATCAAAGGCCGATGAGAGTTAATTGTAAAAATAAGAAAAGCGCTTCTGCTTTCGCCCTTTCAGTTCGTTTTCACGTGGATGGGCTGCAGTATATGCGTGCATTTTAAAGACGCAATTTCCGGTGCGTCAAGCGGCGGTGGAACGCACAACCGTCTGCATGCGCGCATCGTGCACCCGCGCAACTCGAGTCATATTGGTTATGTGGCCGTTTTTTTTTACATTAGTCATGCTGAGCAAACACGGGCCAGCCAACTGCACATGTGGCATATGAGTACTGCGGAATATCTCAGGTAGCACCAAAACACTAGAATACTAGCTGTTACTTTTTTTTTTTATTTTGATCAGACGTCATTTCAAAACTTCGATGTCTTTTTTTCCAACGTTTATCTAATGTTACAAATAAACGCCAGAACAATCTTTCCGCAACATTATTTAAGGGGGATGTAGCTTTGAAATCCCAGATGTGTCCAAATATTTGAATTTTAGAAAATTATTGTATCTGCTCGTATGACTCGTTTTTTTTTTTTTATGGTGTCTGGAAGTTTCATTGCTGAAATCTATCTGGAAGTACTTAAAGAAATTGTTTCGTAAAACACGGCGGCTCTGCATTGCAAAGAAACTCTCGACCAGTGGCCGTTTTTCTCCGTTACGGTTTTCTGCCTAGATACGTTGCGAAGGGGATTTCTTCACGACTGTTTTATCTATTTTGACCCCACTTGTTTTCATTGTGGGTAGTACAGCGCGAACTAGACGACGCACAAAAGCAAGAGTTAAAACAACACAGACGAGTCTTCTTGCTTTTTTCCGTCGTCTAGTTCGCGCTGTACCACCTACAATGAATTATTACCAACTCGCCCAGCTGTCCATCCTTCCCATTTGTTTTGTTGCACTCCTAGGTCCATACTGCAGTTCAAGACATTCCTTGTTTTTTCAAATTTTGGAGCTTTAAATTTCTTGTGTGAAAGTTTTTCACTCTAGATATGTCAACGGACACTGTATAGCAAAAATTCAAAACCGAAAGTTATGCTTTGCAGAAAAATAAAAAAAAGTCGAAATGTCTTCACCTGTAGCACGCCAGTGCGAACGCAGCGAATGTTGCCCAAGCCTTGTGCCACATTTTTTAAAAATCTGCAGCCTTTTCACAAGACCCAGAGAAAAATATATATTAGAAAACAGTTCTCTGGAGATACAGCAATGAAATGTTGTGAGCAGTCATCAAATTATTTCTAATATGGCGAAAAGAGACTCATGCAAACGCATCAAGAAATTGTTGTTTTGTTGAAAGCTGCGTCCTCCCTTAAAAAACAATACTATAACATTCTGGAAAGGGGTAAGACAACCCTGCACGAGCATGCAGTCCCGCCTGTTGGGGGGGTACACACAACTTACTCAGTGCTCTGCAAAGACCAACGACAAGTGCGACACTTGAGCTCCAATGCAACTCATACACCTACCTTCGTATACCAAGGAGTCAAGCTTATGTGGTCATTACTGAGGAGTGTCCCAGGAGTGATAGTGGCTTGTGGCTAATAAGCAAACTTTTCTAACAAAATAATTGGGCTGTGCATGCAGTCTATGGCAAGCACAATTAAAAAGGTTTAGTTGCAAAGTACTGCTAGTTGAAAAGCACCTTTACTGTAAGAACGGCTGGAAAAAGTTCTGGGACCAGAGCTTGACATTTATTTCTAATGTTTGCAGTCATGATTCAAACATTATGATTAATTTTAGAAGGCTATTTTAAAACAATCTTTATTTGGAACGTTAAGTTAATGTTTATGGTGCAACACACAACATTAGTTGTTCATTTTTAACATTATAATAACATTTAAAAGCAGGGTGTCGAACCGGAACCGAACCCGAACCCGAAACCGGAACCGAACCCGAATTTTCGCCCGGAACCGGAACCGAACCGAACCCATATTTTTTTCGCCATCTTGGAACTGAACCCGAACCGGAACGATTCAAAGGAACCGTTCCGAACCGGTTCGGGACCCGGTTCAGCCCCACTTTTTTGCATCCCGGCATACTTCTTGTTTCCGAACAAAATGAGATGATCTAGCGCATAGATTTACCCACCAGTAGCTGTCCGCGCTTGGAAGTGCGAAAATGGTACCCAGTAAATGACAGCAAACTTGCAGGAAGTCTGGTGCCTGGGAAGAAGTCTTATTGACGCTTCTGTAATATACTACCGCCAATTTTAAAGACTTGTACGTATGGTTTGTGTGAAATCTTGAGTTATTACTCCTCCACTTTTACATATTTGCGTAAATCTTTAATCAAGTTGTTGGGACTGCTCTAACTCAATAAAGTACTACAGACACCAAATTTTTGCTTGCGTGCTTTCTTCTTTCAAACGATGCGTTAGACAGTTGTGTACATGGAGCACCGCGTGGTATTCACCAACACATAATAAATAAATAAATTTGAATTTCTCCTTGACCCTGTTTCGGTTTCACCAACATAACGGTGGCTGTGACGTGTAGTGGAAATTAGGTCGCGTGAGGTGCAATAAAACAGCAATATAACTGCTCATAAGTCGGCTGGAATTATAGATCTTGAAGCTGGCTGATTTAAGTGCTATAGTGAGTCAAAACAACTTATCGACGTTTGTATTAGTTTTCGCGTGCCTCACGTGGCGTAATTTTGAACTCACGTCACAGACATTATTCGATTGATGAAAGCGAAACAGCATTGGAGAAAAAAATATTTTATAAATTATTTACTGGCGGTAGGCGAATACCACATGGTGATCCATGTATTCTAATATCTATGGCGTCATTTGAAAGGAGAAAACTCGCAATAAAACTGGGTGTCTATAGTCATTTTAGCACTGATTGAGAATGCCTTCCTTTTCTTTGCGTCATTTCCCCCAAATAGATGAAATATTAGTGCGAGGACCCAACAAAGTTGTGGTGGTGGTTTTTGAGGGGAAAAAAATGGCGCAGTAATGGTCTCACTTCTTGATGGACACCTGAACCGCACCTTAAGAGAGGGAAGAATGTGGGAGTGAAATAAAAAGAGAAACAGGCAGAGTAGGGGAGGGCTCCGGAATAATTTCTACCAGCTGGGGATCCTTGAAGGGCAACTGCATAGGTTTTAGAAATGGACGAGCTTAAAATGGTCGAATATGTGAAATTTCCAGGTAGAGTATGCGAAGTCCTTTTGGACTAGCATTTGGAACGGTGGCGTAATCACTAATTAAAATTGCGACGGCCTTTAAGCTTCTCCGCAGCGCACAACGCTAAGTGCGGGGCGCATGATGACGTCATCGAAGGTATCGATACATTTCCAAAGCATAAACGCCTGCTTTGAACGAAAAAAACCAACGCCACCGAAGGCAAAGCCCGCCGAACGTTGTTTGGCAGCGTCCAACGAGGCATGGCAGGACGAGGCTGACGGCAGCGGTAATTTGAAATCATACCTTCCGTGATGTCACACCGAACTTCCCCGCACTCCTCCGTTGCTTTGAGAAGTGCAAAAGTTAATCGTCGATTACGCCACTATTTTAAATGGTAGTGCAAAAAAACTTTACATGCTTTACCTGCAGCCTATATAGATTTGTATCCTTTAGTATCGCTAAATTCTCAAAAAGTGGCGCAGTTGCCCTTTAACGTGCACTGACATCGCGCAGCACACGGTGCCTTTTGCGTTTCGCCTCTATCGAAACGTGGCTCCGGGGGCCGGGTTCGAACCAGGGTACACCGAATAAGTAACCGAGCGCCCTAACCACTGAGCCACCGCAGTGGGTTGTGCAACATTTACTTTTGTAGGCACTCTTTGTCTCAGACAGTAGGTGCTAAATAAAACCTCTCACGATGGGTCTGTAGGGCAATAAAGAAAAAAAAACGGCTCGATGGCTGCGGAGCTCGGCTGCTGATTCCAAAAACACAAAAACCAGCGTGCCCCGTCGCACGTCGATAAGTTTTTGAAGGTGCTTTTTTACCAGTGAATGCCCGGATGTGCGCGCACCGGAGTGTGCAGCAAGGGTGGTTGCTGCAAGCATGCACCCTCCCCCCCTCTCCCCCCAACACACACACACCGCGGTTATTTTCGGGAAAGCAGGCTATACTGCTAACGCAGTAAAAAGAACAACTAAAAGAGTATGCATACTCCAACCTCTGACTCCGAGTGGGATTCGCACCAATGGCGGCGCAACAGAAAACTCAGTTTAAAGATGCTTTAGGCTACTCGGCTATCTTCTAGACTTCTCTTTATGGTTGTTGCATGGAATATTTGGAACCTCTCTGACCCTCCTCATGCCTTACTTGACCTCGTCGAATTCAGCGATCTCGGCATAAGGCCTTATGCCACCATAACTCCTTTTCTCCGCCCGCACATGAAAATTCCAGACGGTGTACACGTCAAGAAAGAGGAACCAGTCAAGAGGTTGAACTTGCGCAGCATATTCCTCCTGCGTTAAAGTGCACTGTTGTCTGAACAGTGACCTCTTTGAACGCGGTGGTTCTGCGTGTTCATCCATCATGCGGGTTTTTGCACACGCTAAATAGTCCTATGAACACGAAGAGTTCGCACGGAATTCCGGAGGTTTTCATCACAGACAAAAATGTTGTAATGGAATGTATGAAGTCAATGCGTTTTTTAAGAGACTGCTTAAGTGTGTGCCAAAAAAAAACAGCATCACGACAAAAATATCATTTTATTGCTCAAATTGTTTGTCGTTGCTCGCACAGGTATAAATGCACTGACAACGGCACAAACGTTCCTTTGGCGCGAAGGTACATCTTAACATGTAAGGTCCATGTCTGAAGTGAAAAAGTTTTTTGTGGCCGACTGAAACTACAGTCGAGCCCACTAATAACGAACCTGACGGTCACGCGCGTTCCGTTCGTTATATCTGATGTACAGTCGAGCGCGATTTGAAGGTTATCGCGCGAGCGTCGACCAGCCTAGCACTCCAGGCACCTGGCGGCCGGCTTTGGAACAGGAAAAATGATCACTTCGCACTCTTCTCTCCCTCGTTCGCTGTTTTATACAACAACCATCACCCCCGCGACAAACACACCGCCCTTTCTCTCTATTCTAAGCTTTCCATTTGTTGCGATAAAGTGTGGACTTGATTACCTCGCATCTTGGTCTCGGTCATCCATTCTTCCTGGCTCCGCAGCAATGACGTTACCTATGCTAGATACAGCTTCGTAGCATCCAATTTCAGATAATACCGAAGAGTACGTTATGCGCACTACGATCACTGCCTGTTCGCAGAACCAAAAAAAAAAAGAAAGAAACTGATAGCCCAGCAGGGAGTGACGGCTGCTGAAGGAACAGCCGAAAGAGTGAGGGAAGCTGGCCTGATAACCCCCTCGCCTCGGCAGAGAATTCTGGGACATGGCGCTGTTCATGTTCCCGGTCGACGCTCGCACGATAACCTTCAAATCGCGCTCGACTGTACGTAGCAACTGGATTCTTCGTACAACAGCCAAAAATACTAAGGCCGCTAAAAGTGGCGTTTGTTTTTTATAAAACTGCGTTATGCGTGAAAGCAGAGCCTGTCGCGGCTCTTTCCAGTCTATCTAGGGTGGTCATGCGAAGCCAAGATAACCGTTTGTCCTTGGTAACGAGTGGATTCCAAGAGAAGGCAAACGTAGCAGAGGGTGGCAGAAAATTAGATGGGCGGATCAGATTAAGAAATTTGCAGGAATACAGTGGCCAAAACTGGCGAAGGACAGGGTTAATTGGAGAGACATGGAGAGGCCTTTGCCCTGCAGAGGGCGTAGTCAGGCTGGTGATGATGATGATAACTAATCATGAATGAAATGTGCATTGCAAGTGGGGGCAGGTCGGCCACATAAATGAGATTCTTGGCAGCAGGGAGAGCTCGCACATGGTATTCAACGTCTTCGTCAGAGCACGCGCTTCTGCGACTTTGTGGTCCGCAGGAACGTAGTTATCCGAAGAAACATCTGGTCGGTTATGGATCAACGAAGCTTTGCCAGAAATCTGCATGCGTCTGGTCACGCGTGTTTTAGGGCTTCTTCTGTCGTTCCTGGGCTGATGCAGCGACGAAGTAGCGCAGCGCTTGCGGCGGAGTGCATCCGTTGCACTGTCCGCTGTATGACGATGCCTGCACGAGGTAGCAGCGCAAAAGGTGGAGCCGACTGGGCAAGCTATGCACACCACGTGACCGGCATGGCCAGCAAGGATTTCAGAATTATCAAATCGCCGCTGTTAGTTGATCCGCGACCATGGTCAGTAGCTTCGCTTTCGGCGATGCCCCTTTCTCACGCGCACCGCGCTTCTTCCATTCGGGATGCTTTGCCGAGCCGGCGAACGATTGCTTTCGTAGGCCATCAACACGGGTTTGGCCGGCGGTTACTTACTATTTCAATAGAGAGTTATAGCATATCGTTACCGTGGTTACGTTACCGTTTACAGTTAAAACCAGCCCCCTCCGTCGGCTGCCGGCGTGACGGAGGCGACGGAGCAAGGGAAAAACCGGCTGTACCAGACGCCGGACTTTCCGGTTAGCACTGTGTTCGGCAGTGCCGCCTTTTAATTCCATTTCTGGGTTGGCATGTTCTTTCAGGGGCGGTGTCGTGAAGGTTGAGAGGCGCTATTTCATCTGCGTGCTTAGCGGAAGAACGACCTCTGCAACCTCGGGGTAGTTCACCATGCTACCTCGTTCGCTATAACCAAGTCGTGCGGCCAGAGTTGTTTGCTGTATCTGCGACGAATTACCGTTGTCCTTATGCATATTTTAGCCGCCGCGGTGTCTCAGTGGTTACGGTGCTCGGCTGCTGACCCGAAAGACGTGGGTTCGATCCCGGCCGCGGCGGTCGAATTTCGATGGAGGCGAAATTCTAGAGGCCCGTGTGTTGTGCGATGTCAGTGCACGTTAAAGAACCCCAGATGGTCGAAATCTCCGGAGCCCTTCACTACGATGTCTCTCATAGCCTGAGTCGCTTTGGGATGTTAAACCCCATAAACTAAACCAAACCTTATGCATATTTTCACAGTGGCACCACACCCGCTTGTAACAAGCGAGCGTTCGTTATACCTGTGGCCATTAAAGTGGGCGCCACTTTACATCCGCTGACATCGCTTTAATACGCTAATATCAAGAAAGTCTAGGTAAGGCTGTTGATGCATGGGTAGAGGAAGTAATGACCGATCGCAACATTTGTCATCTGCCTTGTGGAGAGTCCGTACAGTAAAGTAAAAGCGAAGAGTGAGAAAACCAACAAAGTTTTCTCGCGAGCATGTCCAGAAAATACAGGCGAGCACTTAGGCGCCTATTAAGTACAGAAGCCAGAAAGGAGTTGTTTGTAGTTTTGAAAATAAATGCCTGGAACAAGTTGGTGGACAAATGGTGCACGCCAGATGGTGCACGCCAGTTTAACCACTCTTTATCACTCTATCAAGGGCGCAAAAGATTCTGTGGACGCAAAGGTTGCCTTTGATAGCGCCCCAGAAAAGTCACAAACATTCTATGTAGTGCAAGTATATCTTCTTCCCCTCACAATGCTGCACTTGGAAGAATGTTGCAGCTCAACGTCGCAACGAAGATGTTGCCAATTTGTGTCCGTGCAAAAACGAAGCGTTCTCAACCCATCCAAACGTGTTTTTTTATCATACTCTTTTCATCGGAAGGTAAGAGGTTAACGTCATCATAATAAGTCCATGTCGTAATTTCTTACTGTACTGTACTGAGAAGCCACGATTAGCTGTGTTTTTGAAGAAGATTCATAGGGGCTCGGGATATATAACTTAAGTCACAAAGGCGATGTCGAATAGATGATTTAAATGAAATATGTTTGGTAAGTTCTGGATGTTAGGGAGAGCCAGTGCTCCCACGAGGCTCTCGTTGGGCGGCGGATGGGTGGTGGAAGGATTATCTCACATTTTCTCACCATGTAGTAAAGGAGGGGGGGACTGGCAAGTCGGTTTCAGGGCGACGGAAAGGTATGTAGGTGCCGATATTTGACAGTTTCGTTTCTCAGTAGTGCGCGGGAACGTAGAGAGTGCGTGCGGCGGCAATTTTGGGGCCCCGTAAGTACACTGCGTAAGAGAAAGTCCCAACTGTCTCAAGCTTCAAGGGAGACCCATTACTCGCGCGACGGGGTCTCCCAAACTGCTCAAGCAGGAGGGTCTTGTAGATGCAAAATCCACTGGCTTTTCGCCTTACAGCTCATAAGGTGGATTATAGCGTATACAGAGCCGATTTTCGTTAATTTCGACTTCATTTCATTTTGCGGCTCTTGCTGTAAATTCATATTTTTGCTGCGGACAATAAATAAAGGGGGTTAAGTGAGAACATCTCGCATTAAACAATTTTTTCATGCTTAAGTAACGTAGTAAACACGACAAAGGGAAGACGGCAGACGACACGAGCGCTGACAAACAAATGGTTATTTTATTCTGGGAAAAGTATATAAAGGTAGCAGGACACAGGGAACAACCCCAAAAAACAGAAGAACAAAGGTTAAAACTTAAAAACCATACTGCGCATGCACATCACAGTCGAGTCATGACGTCTTTTTCAACAAAATTCGAAGAGTATCTTCCATAGTAAACGGCACTCCCCTATCTCCTGGTCCTCACACAATTCCCAACAAAGCTGACTCCTTAACAACGAAATTGATGGATGGTGAAGCAACACACTCATCTGCTTCCTTCCTGATCATATAGGCCTCGACCAACTCCCTGCAAATGCAAACAGAGTTACTAAACAGGACACTTGTCTTATCGACTGGGGGAAGCAATCGTTGCACTCGCTGCAATGCAAAGCCAAGTTGCACGACACCGCTACTTTTTTCACCCATCTGTGATGTTCGAAAGAATGCTCATTGCTTCCCCACTTAGAAAGACAAGTCTCCTGTTTAATCACCCTGATCGAATTTGAGGGGAGATGGTGGAGGCCTTTATGATCAGCAAGGAAGCAGATGAGCGTGTTGCTTCACCATCCATCAATTTCGTTGAAAAGGGGTCAGGCTTTCTTGGCAACTGTGTGAGGTCCAGGAGATAGGAGAGTCCCGTCTACTATGGAATATAGTCTTCGAATTTCGTTGAAAAAGATGTCATGACTCGTTTATGATGTGCATGCAAAGTATGGATTTTCAGTTTTGATCTTTGTTCTTCAGTTTTTTGGATTGTTCACTGTGTCCTGCACCTTCATATACTTTTCCGAGAATGTAATCACCAGTTGCTCGTCAGCGTCTGTGTCGTCTCCAGTCTTCCTTTTTGTCCTATTTACTGCGTTGCTTAAGCATGAACCCTTACCAACTAGCCCAGTTTTATGTTCTCGAAAACAAATCTTTGCATTTTTAGATTGTGTACCGACGTGCAAGAAAAAAGAAAACGCATAGCTTGGTTGACTGAAACCAATCTGCGTTCTATTTTTTTCCTGAACCCGTTTGAACCCGTTTGAACCGGTTCGAGACGGTCCGAACCGGTTCGAACCGGAACGGAATGGCTCTCTGGAGCCGAACCCGGAACTGAACCCGAAAGGCGTGAACCCGAACCCGAACCGAACCCGAAAAAGTGCCGGTTCGACACCCTGTTTAAAAGTCATTATCAGAAATGTTTAGTCTTAATGTTATACGAATGCTCCGGATAGAGCATATAACATTCTTTTTTAATTTTTAACATTAATGTAACGTTCCAATGCCCCAAGTAACGTTACTGCAACTTACACAAGATGTTTATAACATTATTCTAATGTTTGGTGCTTCCTGGGATAACGCCACGCTATTAAGGAGCTCTCGTCGCGTGAAACATCTGTAATGCCTTCGAACGTTCACTGAAGTGGGATTTAAGGAGAAAAAAAAAAGACGTTCGCCTATATAGATGCTTTATGTTGACGAGCGTCTAGAGTGCAATAAACCGTGTGAACCCGTCGACTCGCGTTCGCACTGCAGGGGCAGTATATGCGGCAGATTAACGGCGGAGTAAATAGTGACATTTGCGCCCTTCACATGCGCGTCAGCATGCAATGATGACAGTCGCACGCGCTGACAGGCTGTGCATATATCGGACACCCGGTCAGCATAAACGACGCGTTGGTCGCGCTCTTGTTTGCGCATTTGTGACAGGTATTGTTGCGTGGTTGCCGGGGCGTCATCGCTGTCGCTTCAGGCGTGCACTGCTGTGTCTGTCCGTCCGGTGAAATCTAATTTAGCACGGGTCGGCGGCATTTCGGTAGCTTCACAGTTCTCTCTTTTTTCACGCGTATAAAAAAGACGAAGAAAGGGATCAGCTGTGCTCGAGGCGAGTTTCGACATCTTGGCTCAGCTAGATCGCGTTAAACAGCAAATAAACGAACGTCAGTAAGTGCAGATCATTGACCCTGAACTTAATGCAGTCCTGGCTGACAGTCGTGCCGCGGCCTATGCGGATGTCGAAATCTTCTCCGGACTGGACGTGCCTCGCTGTCAGCACACGTGCTGCTGTTCATCGGACAACACTTAATCGAATCGAGTCCCAAGTGAATGCTTGTTTAAGCTCCTTAAGAGCTTAAGAGGCTTCTAGCTGTTTTCCTGTCTCGCGTTGCGCTCGGTTTCGTCACCGCTGCGGCACGTCATGTGCCGTCGTGCTGCTGCTGCTGCCGATCGCCGGTTCGATTACGAGTCGTGGAGGCCTCGTTTCTATTTCGATCGGGCTGGACCGCAAGTATTCCCATGCTCCGATGTGGTCGATGTTAATCCGGTGTGGCCGTTGATCATGCAGCCGGGGAATTGCAGGGCGCTGACTACTTTCCATCGCACTTCAGCTCGTCCCCGCCTTCTGTTTCTTGCAAGAAGGTCGCGACCATGCGTTCAGTATAACTTTCGCCTTTTCTTTCTTCCTTGCCCGAGAACCAGGCTAATCATTGGCCCCGCTTTCTCTCTTTTACAGTCTGAGCCATGAAAACCTGTCACCAGTCGGCTGCTATTCTGCGTATAACACGAATAAGGCCCGCAATTAATTCGATTTATGGATTTTTGCATGCTATAGCAGTGCTGTGTAGGCTTTGAGCAGGTCGCAATGAGGTGTTGCGGATTAATTTCAGCCACCTGGGGTTCGCTCACCGAAATCTGACTACATTTGCGTTTTCGCATTTAGTGTGGCCTCCGCGACTGGGAGTGAACCTATAATTTCGCCCTCAGCTGCCGACCGCCGTAGCCACTGAGCCACCGTAGCGGGTGCCTGAACGTTTTGTTAGCTATATTTTGATCTTTTTTTATGTTTGAGAGAGAGAGAGAAGAGAGACAGAGAACCATTTTATCGAGGGGCTCAGATAAAGCGCTCAGTAAACCTCACGCCTGGTGGACCAAGGCGATGTGGTCGTCGAGCTGCGCCGACGACATCCCGACGCCCCAAGAGGGAGCTGGAGGGAAGGGGATGAGGGGAGTGGACAGGGCAGGAGAAAAGAGAGTGCTCTCGACTAGCACAGGGAGCGAGGCAGTTGGTACAGGAGTGGCCAGAACGGAGTCGGAAAAGGAAGGGTCGGGCAGGGGTAATGAGGGTGTTTGTATCTCATTACACCTGCCCGACCCTTCTCCGCTCTCTCTGCTTAGGTAGTGTAAGAAGTGAATGGGAACGCGAAAAATGCCGTGTGGAATTTGAGTTGTAGAGTTTCCTAACTGTATATTCGTAGGCCAGGGTCCCGTACACGCTGGAAGGCTTGGCCGGATTCGAAAATCGCGGGCTAGCTGATGAGCCAGCTCACTTCCTGCAATCTTTGCGTGGCCAGGGACCCATCCTATGGTGTGTAAGAACAGGGAGAAGGAATGTAGAGCTTCGTCTATAGGTCTTCTGCGTGGTCAGAGGGAATTTACCGACGCTGGAGGGAAATAGCCGCCACGTATGCTCTGTGTAAATTGTAGGAGGAGCTCGGGTAATGACACTGTGGAGCACGTTCAAGAAAGCGGCACACAGCGGGCGGTAGCTCAAGTTGAGCACGCGCGCAGCCGATGACGGCGTGATGAGGTGAAAGGAAATCGCACCCGATGATAACGTCGATGCGAGGAACGTGTGAGAACGCTGAGTTCACTAGTATAAGAGACGTTTTGGTTGCGGGCAGTCCAGGGGTTTAAAGGGTGAATAAGATCAGCATTGGCGGTGTGCAGAGCAATGCAACTTGGCGTCGTCATCCTTTTCAGTCTGCGGCAGAGGTGGAGACCTGAAAGGCACTGCAGCGCCAGTGTCAATAAGCGAATCGGCAGGCACACCCTCAGCACATTCTTGAGTAACATTGACAGTAGACGGAAAAGGGCTTGAATGGTTCGCTGTTGGCGCAAGTCTTGCCTCCGGACCTGCGTCCGTTAGTTTTCAGGCTGGACGGTGAACGGACGGCAGACATCGTAGATTGGGAACGGCGGCCTGGGGACGGTGATCGGCTGAAGCAGAAGACATAACGAGGCGAAGAGGAATCCAGAGGACCAGCAGCAGACGTAGGTGATGAGGACGACGGAATGTAGTAAGCCAGTTCACGCTCATAATCTTATGAACGAGGACCGTGAATGCGGCAGCATCGCGCCACTTGGCCAGCGACACCGCAGGCATAGCAGATGGGATGGTTATCCTGCGTGCGCCATTGGTTTATGAGCCGTGGCCGTAAACGGCCGACAGGCTCCCAGAGGAGCCACGGATGCAGGGCGCCGGAGCTAAAAGATGAGGCGAGGAGTTCTGTAGACCGGGGCGACTGGAGAGAGTTGTGGCCTGGCGGCGGCGTCGGCTTGTTATGCATGCGTTAATAAGCGGCTGTTGGTGGGTAGGAGACAGCACCTCAGCGACCTGTTTCTGAATGACGTGCTGCAGGGTGGGAGTCAGCGATGGCGCAGGCGAACAAGAGCCAAGGAGAGCTGTCGGGCGACCTCTCCCCGAACGAACTACTGAATATGCTGGAGGAGGGACTGTTTGCGCTGTTTGCGCAGCTCGTCAAAACATTTTGCAGTGACTGATGCTGGCCGACACAGTTGGAGGATTTTTCGCGGCGAGCATTGAAATGCATCGTCCTCCATTACTTTCATGTTGTTCTTGATTTTGTCGGTCTAGGTCATAGCCGGGTTCATATGTCTGCCGAGGTTCCCGACATCTT
The DNA here is from genome assembly GCF_055824585.1 of Amblyomma mixtum. Taxonomy (NCBI): domain Eukaryota; kingdom Metazoa; phylum Arthropoda; class Arachnida; order Ixodida; family Ixodidae; genus Amblyomma; species Amblyomma mixtum. Next base: position 94,812,597 of record NC_143014.1, on the reverse strand, counting down.
CAATGTATATCTGGTGAAATTTCACCTGCGTTCTGTGCCCAACTGCTCTACCGGTACAGGGCACGAAAGTTACGGACGGACAGCTAGACGGTCGAATATTTCGGTACGGCTGGTTTTCAGAGCCGCCCAAGTGAAGATATCGGCTTTGTGTTTTGAAACTACAGGCTTGCAGCGTCTCTCAAGTAAAAGATAATGTTGGTGAAGTTTATGGTATTATCCGATTTGTTGTACGCGCTGACGCGTTCATAAGAGACAGTGTCCGGTTTTGAAATTCTAGGAAGAGGGAATTCCAGCGCCTCCACCCCTTGTAATACTTAAAGTAGCGATGGGGCAGGATTGCAGTATGGGCCACATGTGTGAACGGAAAAGTACGGGTGCAAAGGTGTGAATGTCGTGTGTGCCACCGAGCCCGTGTTTGATCTGATGGAATCGGCGTAGGCTATGGTCAGCGTGTATAGGGTGACGATGTGACATGCTGTCTGTGCCTGTCATTCGCGTCAGGGGCCATGTGATCGGGGTGCAGAGGGGCGAAGCGGACGAAAAGGGAATAGGAGAGGATCAGGACTATCTCTCTCTCTTACTGTCCTCGGTTTGTCATCAGCATCCATTTAACGCTTCATTTTCAAGACCATAGCTTTTATGGGATATATCATCTCTCGTGCTCATGTAGAAAAGCAAAATATTCCGTCGCCGTATTCTTCACGTCTCGCCTGAAATAGTTCATTCTCCGTTCAGACAAGTTTTTCGCGTTGCTGAAAAGGCAGTAAATGTGAATAAACACGAACGATCACCCCATTTCGTGGGACATTTTTTTTTGTTGTTGTTGTACGACTAGGCAGTGGCAGTGTATTCATGTATATAAGCAAGGTATGTTGCTGGGCAAGTTGGTTGGTAATCATTCCGAAAAAAGCAGCGCTGGCGAATGACGGACAAGGACAAGGAGTCAGCACAGTTGTGTCCATTTCTTGTCCTTGTCCATCATCCGCCAGCACTGATTCACGTAAACGGACAATAATGGCAAGTCTGGTTGAGTAAATCACCACTCAGTAACTTTCTAGCTAATTCCTTGTATTCCTGTTCCGCGCTGCTTGTTTTAGCGTTCTTTGTGCAATTGCACGCGCTGTTCAACGCACGTCGACTCTGGCCGCGATGCATGAAGCTCTACTGCTGAGCAATAGGTCCCAGGTTCGGTCGGGGGCCACCGAAGTCGCGTTTCGACTGGTTAGGGTGGAGTCGGAATGTAGGTTCACTTCTGAGAAAACTACGCGTACGGTAACCGTCAGTAACCGCAACGAGTCCAGAGCTCTCTTTGGAGAGCGCGTCACACGGGTAACCCATAGCGCTATGTATACTGTATCTCTTCGCTTCCCTTTTTTCTAGCGCTGTGCTCTGTTCTCCGTCTAACTATCGGCGACTCTTGATGATTCTGAATAGACCCCATTAGCTGGTTTAGACGAAAAAATAAAAATGAGTCTCCATCTCTAATATCATATGGACAGCAACAGCACGGCAAGTTTGTCTTCCTCCGGTGCGCACCTCTCCCTTTCTTTGCCGCCATTATGCCGGCCGGGGCAAACGATCTCTTTCGGTTCAGATGCTGTCGTTTTCTGCCGAACGAGGTCGCGATTGAGTCGTGCCGTGCATACGCCGTCGTATAGCCACCCCGGTATGGGCCAGTTGTCAAAACGGATGATGAACGTACGGAAACGAAAATCTTATCACGTCTCGCTCCTGGTGCCATCTGCGAAAGATTACAGACGAAGGAATAGGCGTTGTTTTTCGCTGCGTCTCGAGATGCGCGTGAGTCCGAAGTCCCGAGCATTTTCGGAGGAGGGGTGTTTACCACATCTCCGCCCACGAGGCCACGGCGTATGCTTAGCGGCTGTGGCGTTTTGCTTCTGAGCAGGAGCTCGTGGGCCACGGTGGCGGCATCGCGATGCGAACAAGATGCGAAAACGCGCGTGCACCTATTTTGAGCCCGTTAAAGACCCTTAGCTGGCCGAAGTAATCTAGACAGGTCCACTTACTTTGGCATGACAAAATTCATTCATTATTAACTTCAGTTTCTAAAACCATGAATGCTTAGAATTCAAGGTAAACTGAGTGAAAGGCATAATTGGATTCATTAGTGACCGCAACAACGAATAAAGAAGCAAAGAAGGTGTAATTATTGCATCGTCAGTCGACTTAGTTGCGCAAAGAGAGCAATAAAAAAAGATCATCTGCTGGGGGCCTCTACACGCAGGACATTCTCAGTTCATCAGCCACCCTCTTCCATCTTCAACTCCCTGTAATTAGCTGCATTATTTGTGCTTCCTTTTAAAGGTCCGTCAGCGACATAGCTGTCAGACACGAAAATAACGAGGCGCATCGACAATAAAGTCAACTTTCTCGTCCAGACGCGAGACTGTTCCTACACCGCAGCTACCTACGAGAAAAGGAAAACAAAAGGAAAAACATGGAGCCAATGTTTTAGCAACACCGGGAAAATTGTTCGTGCGCCTGTATCTGGTAAAGAGACGAACTACGTCTCGCCGCGGCCGGCGACGTGCCCGAGCGCCGTACTTGCACGCGATAAACTGAGTAGTGCACCTCACGGCGTCCGCGCACACTCGAACCGGCCAAGTAGTGCTTTCAGACGTAAAGTCCGCACCGCGTATGGGTCCAGTGCCCTGCAAGGTTAACGCCGCTTGTGCGCAATCAACGCGCTCACTCACCTGGATACAAGACCTGTCCTCCTCCCTCTTGCGCTGCGAAGACGATTAACCGGGCGTTTAAGTTGGCTCTCAAATGGAGCGAGATGCTCTCCTTTTTGTTCTCGCCGCCACGTCGTGACCGCGCGCGTTCTGAAATGGCTTTCCTCCGAGCTTCTACTTGTTGTTGCTGCCTTTTCGGTGGAGAAAAAAAATACGCCTGTATACTCGCGAGGGGGCTTGGCCACACAGGGAAAAGTTGAGATCCTAAAGCCACGCAGACATTTTTGTTGAAGAGTAAAAGGAAAAAACGTGAATTAAAGATGAAAACATGAATTAGCGGAAGAAAGGCGAAAAGAACCGTTTTGCACATTTTTAATGAAAAGGAAATGCCGATCAATTAAAAGACAATACCTGAGCATGAACAGCAACATCTAGCTAGCTGCGTATTCTTCCCGAAGCATCGATAAACTTGTGAAAAGCGGAGCGAACAGTCCTTGGTTGTAGGCGAGCTGAATAACGCCGAACGACCCTAACTGAAATTAAAAGAGCCAAGCTGAATGTGAAAAAAAAAAAAAAATGTGGAGAAACGCAAAGCGGCGGCAAGAATGGAGGCTATGACTTTCCGCTCAGGTTAGTTGTGCAGTGCTGTGGATGAGCATTCGGATTTCTGAAGATATAGGAATTTAGAGGAAAAATCCAGCAGCGGAAATTTGTCAGGGTAACTTCGCATTGTCGGGAAAATGACTGCCCGCATTCCACGTACGAGTGCTTCGAATGCCGGAAATCATCAGACTACAGCAGAGATGATGACTCGGAGCGCCTCAGAAGTAAGAACTCCGAAACAAAATGGTAGGGAGAAAATTCAGAACAGGTTCACACAAGGACGAGGACGTGAGAAAGTCCACGGTCGTGAACATTCCGGCGTGACCTGGGACCCGCACAAGTTAGACTTGGCCAAAGTGGCTGTGTAAAATCGCAGCGAGCAGACCGCGCAGTAGAAGTCAAGGACGTAAGAACTGAAGCAGCAGTCGCAGTGGTAACGTTACGTTACTGTGCCCAGGACCCGTCCTACTGATGGCCAGAACCAGGGGCAGAAACTGCGGTTTAAAGTGGGGTATAGTTAGGTAATCGGAAGGGAAAATAGCAGTTATGCTGGCATGAAAACTTGCTTATGCTTACTTTTTCTTTACATTCCGCTGTACCAGTTGTAAAGACACCATGGAATAGAAACTGAAGTAATTGATCTTGCACAGGGCCAGCCAGACTTCTCACGTGCAGTGACTTAACACGGATACATATTATCGAAATCTGAAGTAAAACCTGCACACTGGATGGGACTAAACAGGAATGTAGCTTAGAAAGCAGAGAGTGATCTAAGACCGCCTGCTGTCTTCCCGAAGCGAGACCAAAGTGTCCGTTTTGTCCTTGCTTTGACAATTTTTTTGCTTCCTTTTTCCCTTTGAATTCGATGTTGGATTGGCCAAGAGGCACTGTTTGAACCTCCCTACGCCACAGAAGAAAGGAAAGAGACGCGAAAATATACAAATGTATACGCTAGCGCCCCACACGAACTGGCCTTGAGAACGTGCCTGTTTAGGCTCCAAAATATAGCGAAGCAGTGTTAGGCTAATATGTTTTACAAGATCACGTCTGTCATTGGATAGCCCGAGACCAAAGCACCAAATGAAATAATCACGAGAATACGAAGAACCAGCTGTAGCTTGAACCAACGGCAGCGCACGAAACACATATAAGGGACTAAAAGACAACAACCTCACAGTGCTGCTGTGTCGTCTTATCATTTAGTGTCCCTCTGTGTTTTCGTGCGCTGCTGCGGATTCGAGAACGCGGAACCAACTAACCCGCCACAGCGACGCCAGAACAGCGGATGGAGGTGTAAGGGGGTGGTCGCCTCCCCGATTTTTTTCCGGAGAGAGCATTGCCCCCTCGGTCTCCAATTGTTTGCGCTCGGACCAGATTTCTAGAAAACGCTTCTCTTCTAGGACGTAATTAATGTAAAGCATAGTGTGGCTAAGCAAGTTGGCTTCATATATAGTCAGTCTTAAAGGTTTTCCAGAGTGGTTTCTTGGGCGAGTTGGTTTACCATATTGAAATATACCTGCGCAATAAAAAAGTTCGCACCCTGTCTATTTCAATCCTGCTAATCATGCTCATGAACAGGGGTCAGTCAATAAATGACTTTATTGACTGACTTTATGTATATTTTTTTACATTTACACTCATTGTCAAGAGTGTAAATGTGTACCTTCCTATAACGAGACGAAGATAGTAAGCAGGAACCGTGACCAAACGGCGCGTGAAATAATTGAAGCCATGAGCATAGCGAACAGTGGGGTTGCATGTGTGAGTAGCACGTCCCTTTCACTACTATCAAAGGAAAGGGCATTTTTACAAAAGGGAAGGTAGGACTGGACATGTGACGAGACAGTTGTCAATTTTTTATCATCCGGGTGTTACCATCTTCCATTTTTATCAGCTGCTGGTGTGCAGTAAAGAGCAGTGTTTCCCGAATAAAAATTCAGTTGTAAGTCCAGCGCGTTGTGTGTGTGTCTCTTTCTTTCAGTCCGTGTCTTTTAAGCGCAGGTATATTTCAATTAAAGGTTTTCGTTTGAGTAATCGAAACCAATCATGTCCCAACAGAAGTCATTTATTGACTGACCCCTGTTCATGAGCATGATTAGCAGGATTGAAATAGACAGGGTGCGAACTTTTTTACTGCGGCGGATCACTTCTAGCGTATGCATGTTTATACTGCCCCTGTCAATATAAGCATTTTATATGCATTAAACAAATACACCTTCGAAGAGTACAAAATAATCAAATAAACCACTACAGCTGAACATCCTGCGCACTTTGAATTCCAGACTGGCCGTCCAAACCACGAAGGGATACAGCTCGTGGCTGGGTTCCGTGCTCCAAACACTTATATATGTCTTCAATTTTCAACTCCCGACTCCATTTCGATATGGAATGGAACAGCGCTGGCGCGCTGCATTCTCTGTTTGAAGAACTGCCCCAGTGCGTGTTATAGTGCCAGCACTGATACTTAGTAGTCGATAGTGAGGGCGGTAACCTATTGTCAGTGACACCGATAGCCAGCCGTCGCTTTGCGTCCTTTATATAAAGAACCATCCTGGTATCACTGCATGCAACAATGAACGAAGTCACTTCATTGCAAAGCCGCCATTGTCCTCATAAACGATTCACAGACGCATATTCCGCCTAATGCAAGATGTATTTCGCTCAGGAGGGCCGACAGCTGCGATGATGATTGCGACGACGACGTGGTGGTGGCGGTCGATGACGATGACCGATGAGATTTTTGTGATGGATCATTGTCTTAAAGGACATTTTTGCATTTACTTGTCTTAACTAATCTAACAAAGTAACCATGTTATTACTCCTTTCGTTACCGGAATGGCTTATTAGTGATGAGATAAACCTTTACGGAGATGCCGTTTATGACCCCCGAGGTGCATATCTTTTAAGGGCCGAAAGTGACTTCACTTTTTTTAAACTTTTCTACTCGAAAACTGTGCAATTCTAAAGGGGAACTTTGCTCTTTCATAGGCATACCTCCTCCTTGTGGTTCCACGTATTCTCGCAGACAAGTCAAGCGTGGACGCGCGACAAGCATTGAGCGTGCCGGGCGTCGGCTGCAAGAGCACCGGTAGTCATTCAACAAATGGTCTTTATTCAAGCACTCATGACACACTCCAGCATGTCATTCAGTCTCTCATGTCTTCTACGTGGAGAGTACTTGCTCTTCTGTCCGAAATTTCTCGGCACACATAGGACGGCGTGCCGGGCTACGCGCGACCAAGGCGAGACCGCTGCCTGCGATCTAAGGGCCCTCGGGGACGCGCTGCGGTGCGAATCAGGATGTGCCCGGCCATTCCGCAAGTGTCGCTGTTGGCCTACAGCCGGGCACAGCCAGAGACTTGCGCGCACGCGCACGAGTCTGTGCGCTCCGTCCGTTTTGTGCGAGCGTCGGCCTGCCGCTCCTCGCTTAGCTCCGAGCGCACCGCATTCGAACAGACTAAAACACACAAGCACGACCGGCTACTCTTTGTACATGCCCTGCTTAGCGCAAAAGCGAAGTTAACGGGAGGCAACTTTCTTCCCGGTTCCTCGACGTCGCAGTCGCCCGTGCAATACCAATACCTGAACGTCTGAAGCCTGCCTGTCGAGACTGATGCGCGATAGGAGTCCATTTGAGTGTCAGGGAACTCTGTTGCACCGGAACGCCCACAGACATTCGCTGGCAACCTCTTCCGAGCACGCAGATGCTTCCCACATGGAGGAGTCACGCGAACGGGTCGCGTTAGCTGGGGAACATGCGGAGCTCGCAACGCACGCACCGCCTCAAATGCAACCTACGTGAGCCCTTCACAATGCGACGTCACAAGTGCATCGGAGTTCTGACAAGCCTGTGGACGCGAATTTTCGCGCTCCTTCGAGAAAGCAACCGCACACGCCTTAACTGAGGCCTGAGCTAAGGACCTTCTCAAAGCTGCCGTTCATTGTTTTCGTGCGCGAACCTTTGTAAGTAGTAAAGCGCTGTGCAGGTAGCGGAAGCAGAGCTGGAATGATGAGGTCGCGGGGCCTCCCAGCCATTTCTTGCGACAGTATGATGGCTTGCCAGCGCGAAAACGCCAATCGGGGCACTGCCCGGGGAAACGTTGAGTCAATGCGCCTTAGATGTCTTCCGCCGTTTACATTGCACGATTTCTAGACACCACATTCAGACAAATTCATAATCAGTCGCAGTACTGAAAGGAGGTCGAGCTTCCAGCTACAGTGACGCGAAGAATGGCTGACGTTTGAAAAAGAACAAACGATATTCTGCTGTTCTACCTGTTACATTCAGGGAGGGATGAGTAGTCAAGGTGGAGAGCGATTGGCGTCTCGGTGAGGATAGCCTTAGCTGAGATAGTGTACAAATATTGAGCGAAACCGAGGAGCAACAGCCGCGACGCTTCTACCGTCTCCGCTGCAGCCACCCAAGGGCAGCCGCAGTGCCGCCACTTTTAAGGCCGATTCACACGACGGACCGTTCGCCCGCGGCCCGCGCACTACGTGTTCATGCGTCAGCACATTTAGAGGCGCGCTGCCGGCCGTGAGAGGCCGCGGCCGGCAGAGCGCCTCTCAAAGTGCTGACGTATGAACACGTAGTGCGCGGGCCGCGGGCGAACGGTCCGTCGTGTTTACGGGCCGTCGTCGGAACACGCCGGTGACGAGGAACACGCCGGCGGGAAAGAAGGAAAAAAAAGGGAAAAGAAACACTCTTGGCTGTCCAGCACAAAGAAAAATGGAATAACAGTTCGTGACAGGGACATTTGCTTTCTTTTTCGTGAACAATGAAGACGAGTTACAACCGATCCGCCCGGGCGGAGCTCTCACAGGGACGCAGGAAAAAAAAAAGAGACAACAAACAACACCTCATTGGCAATGTCTGACTAGCACCCATCGTCAACCACCTGGAAAGAAGAGAGAGAGAGAAAACAGTATTAGCGTGGGCAGCACTACTTCATTACCACATATGCGTATGAACACGTTGCAACCGCGAGCGGGGTACGTTAAAGTTTGAATGTTGGAAACTGAACGGTGAAAGCAACCGCGATTCCCAAGGTTGAGGGGAATCGCTTGGCCCGTACCGTGATATTTCGCTATTATTCTCGTATGGCCACGACCAATGTCTAAAAGACGGTTGAGAGTTGGGGCTCATTAGTAACAATGTTTTGCTACAACGTCGCAGGAGACAACAGAGCTGGGCGAAAAACACGCCACACACCCTTATATGTTTATCATATTGATAAAGAGCCACTAATAAGCAAAGCGTGAACCAAGCTGTGATGAAAGTCACACGGCGCTCAGGCCACGGGCAAAGAGGACGAAAAGGTGATGGTTTCGGCGGCAAAGAGGGGTGCGAACGTGAAAGGGTGGCCGCGTATTTTCCTTTCCCGTGTCCTTGTTTGAGATCGACATTTTCCTACTTTACGAAGACAGAATGTACCGACTAGCTGGTCGCGAAAGGGTGGGCGTGGGGAGGCCGGACAAGCAGGTGAGGACATTCAGAGTAAATTAACCCTTTAACCGCCAAACTATTCCCCGAAAAACGTACAAAAATCGCCGAATCGCCGAATTCTTAGGTGATTTTTTAGTGAAAATGACTTGTCATACTTAAACGCGCGCTAAAGACGCAAAATGCGTTTTACGAACTACCGCCCTCTAGTGCTGAAAATTGCAACCAACGCAACTGCCGACCGTAACTCGTCTTTTTGCAGTGGGAGCAAGCAACATCGGGCCGGACGAGTGTGGCTCGTCATTGGCGATGTTGGTACAATCTCCCATGACTAGCACAGCCCGGGGTTGGTGGTTCAAGGGTTCGAAAGTGCCTATTTTGCGTTGCGTAATTCCATTTTCTTCGTACAATGAACTTGGCAGCACAACATGGCCTAACGGAGTCGAGATTTTTCCTTTAATCTCATTCATTTCTCATCATGACTCTTTAGCGCGCCTTTGCAATCACAGCTGGGACTCTCCGGACACGAGGGGAAATCTACGACGACAAAAAAAAACAACAACAAACAAACATGCACGCAGTGGCACCTGCGTCCAACCCACGCGACGACGGGTCACGTGGTCGGTGCATGCGCACGCTCGGCCTTTCCGGTGTGGACGAAGAAGGGCGCCCACCTGCGGACTGAGGCGGCCTTCTCCTCAGCCGTCGGCAAGCGGCGGCGTCACCCAGCCGTACTTGTCGTGGGTCTTCACCAGGCTGCGGAACGAGGACTCGGCCAGCTTCCGATTGAACTGCTTGCCCGGCTTGGTGGCGATGCGTGCCTGGCCCTTGGACAGCGACGCGGCCACCTGGAGCGATCGAGAGGAGGTGCAGTACAGTGATTGGAGGGCTCGGGAGGAAAAAACAACAACAGAGAACTTTAGAAGAAAAGCGTTTTCTTCATTCTTTCGCTGGGGATGGAAGGTTGGAAAAAAAAACGGTCTTGGGGCCCTTAAAAGAATTATTCTGGTGAACATTCTCAAGGTACGATGGACGGCTGTTTCAAAAAAGAACAAAAAGTGCGCTTCATTTGGTATAATTTGCAGGTTGTAAATTAATTCAGCACTTAGCTTTGACATCATGCTTACTTGTAAGTCCATGAGCGATGCTTAAAAAACTGTGGCACGAAGTACTGGCTTGCTCTATTCTTGCAACGTATATACCTTTTCCTTTCCGTTCTATAGCCAAGCTGGAGCTAAGGCGATATGAAATGTTTTTGGTTAGGTCCGTGAGCGCAGCAACCCATAGTTTCCCAAGAGATAGTGGTGGTTTTTGACTGCTCATAACAGCTTTCAAATTGTTCACATTGTAACTGTGCGGCAAACTTCCTCACTGCCGATCTCTCCAATAACCTTTGAAGCCTCTACAGGTATATACTATCCTGTTTGCTAGGGATCACCAGTTTCCACGGTATAGTGCAGATGATTAGCCCGATGTTTCTACAAGTTCATCACGCTCCCACCATGTACAGAGGGCAAAACGCTTCTCTAGAACACGTTCTGGGAGTGTTTTGGGATAAGCACGCGATATCTAGGGACAACATTTGGTTCAATATGGTCTGGATGCAAGCATTTGCAGTTAAGCTCATAGCATTTCATCGCCATTTTTTGCCTTCCTGGTCATAGCGGCTTTGGGAGGTACGGAACAGACATTTCAATCGTTCTTGGCATATGTTTTGCCCTCTGTACGTCAGCTCAGAAGCAGTAAGCAAGAGGTTCACAGCGTAGAGCTTTTTTTTTTCTGCTTTCCTCATCAAGCTGTCGTATTAAACCGCCAGGAGTCGCGCGCCTAGGAGGAACCTTGACAGCGACATGAATGTGGGCTTTAGAAGCTTGAAGGCTCCCAGCTGGTGCCGGTTCTTTTACAAGGCTGCCCAATGGTGCATGTCATTGATGGCAGCACCTTATCCAGCTCGTCCTCGCACTGTAGAGCAATTCACTCAACAAACAATTCTATCGAAGTATATGACCGGCTTGTCTGTCAGCTTCCTTTTTTTTATCTCTGGTGCTGTCAGCTTTCGACAGCGCACTCCAAGATGTCGCAGCTTAGTTGGACTGACACTTAGAGCGACTGTAACCAGATGAAAGCCTTGAATCGTCGTTTTGTACAGACTGAGCAGATGACCTAAGCGGATCGTTCACGCTTCCGGCTTTCATGTTGCTCTCTGGTGTAATGCTAGATTCGGCATGCCTTTTGTCACGGGTGCGAGGTAAATAAAAAAATAAGAATAATCAACTTCCTATTTTCTCTGTTTGCGGACATTGAAGAGGTAGCGTAACATTTCCTATGGATTACGTACGGACGGGCCTTAATTCGACACGGTGAGATGCGGGCTGTGAAGGGCACGGGAGCTCGGTCCCCACTACATATCCATAAGCTTACACGGAAATGTTTGTGACAGCTTGCTTAAATTACGAGCAGATCGAGGCGACAGTTTGCGAGATTGAGTGCGAAGCGAAGGCACCGAGCGTATACGTCGCGTTGCCTGCCGCAGTCGGTTGCATGCAACGAACAGCGGTGCTCGCCCCGCGCAACCGGGCTTGAAGACGCCGATCTGTCATTTGTGGGAGCGCGGAGATGTAGGAATGGGCGATGGAACTTATTTTTGCAGCGTCTCGAAAGTTGCGAATATAGCCATAAATTTAATGATAATCGAATGGGTCTGTCAGACGTACCTTTAGACACTATTGTAACACGCTGCGCTCCATGCCTGTGCCCCACTGTGGACGCAAAATTAAGCGTTTTCTTTCTTTGTCCAAACATCATTTCAACCCTCGGAACAAGTAGACGTCAACTCGGAAAAAATGAGACCAGCCTTTCCATAATGAAATGGTAACAAGAGACGTGTCCGTAAAGGAAGCCAAACTCTCTGCTTTCAGCCGGAATCCCCCCACACCGTGTCGGGTGCCCAGAGGAGGTGGAGGATGTGGCTCGCCTGCACCAGGATGGCCTCGACGGTGTAGGCGGAGGCCCACCCGCGCGGCGTGAGCAGCTCCATGCAGATGGCGCCGCCCTCCATGACGAAGCCGCGCTCGATGTGTGGAGACAGCACGCGCACGAAGGGCGGCGCGAAGGGAAAGTTCTCCGGGAAGGAGACGCTCAGCTGGACGCACGAGACGCCCGACTCCTGCATGTCGCGCCACAGCGGGCTCTCCGGGTCCACTTGGTAGAGGCGCACGTGCCACTCGTACAGGTTGTCCTCGACCAGGTCCACAGTGAAGGACGGCGGCTGGGTGCGCGCCTGCTGCCGCCGGATCTCGTGCAGCTCGCGCATCAGGCGCCGCGCTCGCACGGCCGCCTGTTGCGAGCAGGGGGCCACCCGGTGCCGGGGGCTGCGCGCCGGCCGCGACACGGGCGCCGCCGCAGCCGCCGCCGCCTCGCCTGGGCTGCCGGGCGACGCGCCGTCGGCGGAGGGCTTGCGAGCCGCAGCCGCCTTGCCCTGCGCACGCTCTGCGAGACGCCGCGGTTTTCCTTTGCAGAGCTCCAGAAAAGCAATGGTAAAAATTCACAGGTGTTGACAATGCGACAGCATTAGGAGCCGTGAACACCTTTGCCGGAAGTGGCGTCGCTTTTGATCTGATGACGTCACTTCCCGCCAGCCAGTGAGAATTATTTACTCTGGTGGCGTCACTTGCATCGAGCCAACGGGTGAATTTTATGACCGACGACACATTTTTCCCCGATGAGGCTTTTAATGCTGTCGCATTAATAAAGAGATTTATCGCATTTTAATAGAGACGCAGGAGCTTCGTCAGTAGTTTTTTAGCCAACGGGGCGTTGAACATGTATGGCGAGAACTGTCGTGGTTCAGCAAACATTACAAACCCCGTTAAGAAACACTAATACACTCGCCTTACATACCGAGAATTTATTTCTTTTTAGGTTTTATTAGGGTTTATAGTCCCAAAGCGACTCAGGCTATGAGGGACGCCGTATTGAAGGCCTCTGGAAATTTCGACCACTTGGGGTTCTGTAACGTGCACTGACATCTCACAGTACACAGGCCTCTAGAATTTCGCCTCCATCGAAATTCGGCCGCCGCGGCCGGGATCGAACCCACGTCTTTCGGGTCAGCAGCCGAACGATGTAACCACTGAGCCACCGCGGCGGGGCTTACATACTGAGAAGTACAAAAGGAAAGGAAAAAAGAGGAGCTCGTTATGACATACGTGACAGAAGCCAAGTCACCGAAACAAGCAACATAAGGGATATTGTTTGTTTTTAATTTGTGGTGTTCATAATTTGGAGATTAATACAGGATTTTTTTATTTAAATATAACTGATTATAAAGCAGAAGAAAGAACAACAACATGCCGCCGGTGTCATCCTAACCAACGACATCCGAATTTCGCATCCGGTGCTCTACCAACTGAGCTTCGGCGACAGCTGTCCAGTCTTCTGCTTCCGGGGGTATTTTTGTTTAGTGTAACCTATACTTGAGAGTGTTCACCAGCGCCACCCATGTCCATAGCAGCGGACATGTACAGTATTTGTCAAAAGTAACCAGGCTGCATGGTTTGCTTCTAGTTCGTACAGTGGAGCCCTTACAGCTTCCCTGAAGCTGAAATGGTCGTTAAAGGTAAGGTCTGGGAGTCTTCTTACGTTCCAACACCTTTTGATATTTAGGAAAGCCACAAGGGCTCCACTATTCAAGCTAGAAGCAAACCATGCAGCCTGGTTACTTTTGACAAAGACGATACGTTCTGTATTACCTCTAGTGACACGTTGGAACCTGATCCAACGGTGAGGGCGGAAGCTGTGCGAGATCCCTCTTATGCTGCCTAAGGCATCAAGACTGCCAGAATCGAGACCCTCGTTAGAGGTCGTAGGTTCGGACTCCACCGGCCGCATATAGTTCTTTCTTCTGCTTTATATTCAATCATCTTTAAAAAAATAAATACCACATTAATATTCCATTGAAAACACCTCAAATTAAAAAATAAACATAAAAATATCTCCTATGCCCCTTGGTTTCGGTGACTGTTGGCTTCGGCTCATTGTGCGGCGTGTTCAAAATGGGATACTGTCAATCAGAACGGAAAGCGCTGCAGACAAGTTGCGAGAAACTGCTACTTTCATGAGATGAAAGAATGACAGGCACCCTTAATGGTATCATTCGTGTGCCATGGCGTATGAACAGACGCGCTACCTTCCTGAGCACGGCCCACTGCAGTGGCGCGATGTCCAAAGTCGTGCCGGTTCGTATGCGACAGTGTCAAGAAACGCCGGGCTTCCCACAAGCGCTGCTTTTCTTTGTAGAGAAGCAAAGACGTGTGAACGCCTTCGGTCTGACTATTTAACCTCGCGTTCTCTTCTGCGACGGCGAAGCTCGCGCCACTGCCAATGGCAGCCGCGACGAAAGGGGACGAATGAGAGGCCCCGCTGTTCGTTCCCCTTCGTCTGTCGGCCGCCCTTCCTCATCTGGCTCTTGCCCAAGAGAAGAAACACCTGCCTTTTGGTGAGATTTCACGGGCTAAAAAAGAGGGGGAAAAAGAAGGCTTGTAACTGCGGACTCTGGATATATGACGACGGGTGCAGGGCCGCTCTGTCCAGCGTTCTTTCACCCACTCCTCTAGTGTTTGCTCCCGTGGGCTCTTCCGCGGATGTTTATCGTTCAGTATAGCGGCTTTTATCGCGCAGCGCGTTTCGACGTTTCTAAACACACGGAAGGCTCGTCTACGTGAAGGGATTAGCTAAAGGGACGCGCCTGCCAGGATGACACGAGGGGCGGATGCCTTCCCCGTGTTTGCCGTGTACTCGGTCGCGTCTTTCTGAAACGCTAGCGCATTTCGCAAGCTACAACCTCATCCTGGGAATATTATCTCCGTCTGAAGGCTGTAGTACTCACCGCACTCGCTATAGTTCCGTGTAACTGTGCAGCGAGGTTCGCGCTGGCATCTGCAGTTTAGCCTTACCTCAAGAGGTCTGGCGCCAGCGTAACGCTCCCAAGATCTCAGGTCGTTCATTGAGGCTGCCGCTCAGAAAGAGGTGAGAATTTCAAATTGGTTACCACGTTATGATATGGAACCGGGTTAGGTACTGTATGCCATATTCCAGTTAGTAGACGATAGCGCGGGTTTCGGCTGAAACGGCTCGTGCAATCACTACGTTGTATCTGTGGAATAGCCGAGCATGCCTTTCAGGCAAAATGCCTGAGCCGTGAGGCGCTTGCAGCGTGCGTCTTATTTGTTGCAACATGCCTCAGCCGTCGTTGGTAGCGTATGATGTGCTCTGATTGATCCTTGTCTAGGTGGCCGCCAGGGGCGTCTTAATCGTTTTTTTATACTCTGAAACGCCAAATTCTCGATCATGTTTTAAAAACAGCCGAACATTTCTTTTGGAATCTTTGACATTCGTGTGTTTAACCCTTTCTAGAACTGCGGCACACAGGTGATCCCACTTGCTTGAACTGCTGTCGAAAAACAAACAAAAACCATTCAGCGTGTTTTTGTCTTTAGTTAACCGGCCTCCTTGGTGTTCTGTGTTTTTACAAGCGCGAGTGTGCAGTTAGACGCGGCCCATTTTGGAGGGAAAATAAATTTTCAGACTTTGTTGAGCATATACGAGTCTTTTCCTTCATTCAGCTTATTGAAGCAATTTTCAACTGAAATGCAAGTTTTCTTATGTGTCTAAAAGGCTGAGGTACGGATACGTTCCACATTTTAGTCTTTTTAAGGAGTAGTTTGTACACATATGTATTCTTTTCTTTTAAAAAAAAAATAAATCAATATACGAAACGACTTCACAGTGATATTCATTTTCTAAAGGAATTTCTTGTACAATTTTTCCATTTGTATGCATGTGAGGCAGTCATACGGCCCGCGCGTTATTAAGGATTAGAACAAGCGCATTGTATAACAACCCGCTAACGGACGCATTAAAATCCTCGTTAACTTGAAGCGGATGTTGTATACAGGCCGTTTCACGTAACTTAAACCAAACATCTAAAAAAGCGGCGCACCGTAGCTATATGGTACGAACGACATACTGTTTTCCGTCGTGTGGTGCTCCTCAGAGTATTTTTTTATAAAATCCGTTTAATTAGTTAATTAGCTAAAATTAATTATGCACGTTTTAAAACATTGACTTCAGGGCCACGTGCGTTTTGTCATGTTGCAGAGGGGATTAAAACCAACCGATCGAGTTTTTTGTGGAAACATATACCCTACGTTGTCCTTTTTTTCCGGCATTTAAGGAAGGTCTCGAAAACCTAAAAAAAAAAAAATTCGGCGGACACACTTTAGGCTGCGCCCCGCCGCGGTGGCTCAGTGGTTACGGCGCTTGGCTGCTGACCCGAAAGACGCGGGTTCGATCCCGGCTGCGGCGGCTGAATTTCGATGAAGGCGAAATTCTAGAGGCCCGTGTGCTGTGCGATGTCAGTGCACGTTAAAGAACCCCAGGTGGTCAAAATTTCCGGAGCCCTTCACTACGGCGTCCCTCATAGCCTCAGTCGCTTTGGGACGTTAAACCCCAATAAACCAATAAACCAACTTAAGGCTGCTTACGTGTGGGAATGCGAAATCATTACTGTCCCTGGGTGCACTGACCACCCACTCACACACGCACATACACTCGCGCGCGCGTATGACAGGGTCGCTTGCGCCAGGCTGTTGAAAGCCGCGGGTATATATGAGTGGCCACTGACAGAGGACCGAAATGACGCAAAATGGACAACGAAAAATGAATAGGTAATAGAATACGGCCCTTCGTGTCTTTTTTGGAATGCCACTGCTTGACAAACGCTGTGGAGCAGCTAAGTTGATGGCCGGTCAAGAGCCCTCGGAATCTAACTTGTTTCATCCCCCTAGACCAAAAATAAATAGAAAACAATGGGAGACAGTACAGAACAGAAATAATGCGCGCCATCAGGGCGCAGCGCATGTTGGAATTCAAACTGAGCGCGCCTGAAACGGAAACCGGGAGT
The DNA here is from genome assembly GCF_055824585.1 of Amblyomma mixtum. Classification (NCBI taxonomy): domain Eukaryota; kingdom Metazoa; phylum Arthropoda; class Arachnida; order Ixodida; family Ixodidae; genus Amblyomma; species Amblyomma mixtum. Next base: position 94,795,892 of record NC_143014.1, on the reverse strand, counting down.
CGCTTCCAGTTTGTCTACCAGCAGCTTGGTGCGCTACAGTCAAATGGGCCGCTGGGCCTTATGGGTATACTATGGGAGTGTCCGCGTGTACGCTCATTATGCACCACTGTCTGTATGTCCCAACCGGGTTTTGAACGAACGAAACATGCGCGCTGACAATGTCCAAGTGAGTGGCCGCCTCTCAGTTAGACGGGCTGGAAAATGATACAAATAAAGCGGAGGCTACCTTGAAATATATAATTGGTTAATTGGTTTTTGAGGAAAGGAAATGGCGCAGTATCTGTCTCACACATATCGGCGGACACCTGAACCGCGCCGAAGGGGAAGGGAGGGAGGTGGGAGTGAAAGAAGAAAGAGAGAAAGAGGTGTCGTAGTGGAGGTCTCCGGAATAATTACGACAACCAGGGGATCATTAACGTGCACTAACATCGCAAAGCACACGGGCGCCTCTTGCGCTTCGCCTCCGGGTACTCCGGCTCGGTAGAAGAGCGCCTTAACCTCGTCTATCGAGCCGGAGTAGCCGGGTTCGAACCCGACCACGGCGGCCGCGTTTCAATGGAGGCGAAACGCAAGAGGCGCCCGTGTGCTGTGCGATGTCAGTGCACGTTAAAGATCTGACTTCACTTTGTCGGCGGACTGCAATATGATTTATCGCAGATCACGGCGCGTGCTTTACACGTTTCGGAAGAATGTGCCGACGTATTTTAAAGGCTATGCTGAGAGCGGCGTGGGCCGCTCACTTCAAGATGGTGAGCGCGCACGCTTTGTTCACTAAGGACGCGTTTGGCTGCCCTACAATACGGTCGCGCAAGAGCGATATCGCGTGTTTCTTTTTTATTTCTTTCCTTAAATGCTGGAAAAGAACGACCACGTAAAGATACGCTGCTACAAAAAAGCTGGATCGGTTGTTCTGGAACTACTTGTACGGCTTAAAGAAACGTATGTGACCCTAAAGTGAATATTAAAAATATCGCATAATCAATCTTAGCTAATTAACTAATTGAGCTGAATTGAAGAATAATCTCAGGTGCGCCACACGTCGGGAAGCAATATGTCGTGTGTCTCACCCAGCTCCCGTGCGCCGCTTTTTTGTTTTTCTAAGCCTCGGTTCAAGTTACGTGCAACACCCTGTACGTGCGTGAGGAGCGTGCTTGCCTTTGGCCGTGCGCACTCACCGGAGGACGCCTTTCCGGCGCACAGGCTGAGCAGGCGGCTGCTGCTGCTGCTGCCCTCGGCGCTCTCCTTCTTCTTCTTGGGCTCGTTGTGGTTGGCGCCGGTGCTGAGCCGGTGGCGCTCGCCGCGGAACAGCTTGCGCAGCGCAGCAGCCGCCATGGCCGCTGCGGGCTTATGCGCGCCGCGTTCCCGGCCTCTCGGCTTCTCGCGTCCACGGACGGACCAGCGGCGCGAACGGTGGGCCGTCACCGCAGCATCGCCCTGCGCCCAAGCAGCGGGACCCGTCAGGGGCCGGAGCGAAAGCATCTTCTCAACGCTTTACTCGAGGCAGCTGCAGCCCGTTCTCGATCATTAGTTCGAATTATGCGGAATTCGAATTAAGAGAAGCTCGCCGTAAAAGGCTAAAGCTTCACATCAAATAAACCAAAAATTCAAATTAACGTGATTCCACTGTACCTCGCCTTCCTTTTATGGAACAAGCCCAATACCACGGACTGCATTTCTGCACAAAACCATCACTGCATTTTATGCCCATCGAAATGGGATATTGGACACAGAACGCGCGGAGTTAGCGCGGGATTATCCTCGCAGTTTTCATTAGCCGGGGAGGAAGCGAGGCGCAGAAGTCGCGAGGTTGCACGAACGCGTGGGCGCGGAGCGGAGCGGCGGGATCTCAAATTTCATCATGGTGCAGTCAGTTTGTGGCGAACTCCAGTGCTGATTAGTTGCGCTGCCGCTGTACCACGTCGCAGTTGAAGGACGAGAAGCATGGATACAGAAAAAAAAGCAGCTCGTCGCCGTAGTAATTCCCAGTCGCTTGAAGAAGAAGGCTTTAAAAAAATACATACCCTGTCCCTAAAGAAACTGCGCAAATGTGAAAACTCATTACAGCGGCTTTCGAGAAAAGGAAAGCTAAGATAATGTTGAAAAAAAAAAGTGCAAAATTGACGTACAGTCGTGAACAGCATGAGAGGGCACAAACATTTTTCACAAAATTGCGAATTTTCCGGTTATTTTTCTAATAAATTCGAGAATGGTTTTTGGATGCTACGCGACAACAGAAGACTATAGTTAGAAAAGAGAATGCTTGTCATGCATAAGGTTCAAACTTTGTCCTCCCTGATTTTGCCCACGTCTCTACCTCGGTATGTAAGAGTCTACAGAATGCACTACGAGCGCAGAGACTTGCTCATTTTTTTTTTTAATTTACGCATATTTTTTCAGCCCGCCATCAGGTCGCCTTTTCGGCAGCCTTCAGTCATGGCATAGCGCCAAGCTGCTTTCGTCATCACTCGCAAACTCGGGTGTATTACCGTTCCTTTTCCCGCATCCAGTGAGCGTTAGAAAGGAAAATAAGCAGCATAGAGCGGGGACACGTGGCGGCGATCGCAGAGCAGTCGTTACAGGGCGAGGAGAGCGACGCGGGGGGTGTCGCCAGACGTAATTCCGTCAGGCGGTTCGCACAGCGCACCGTCCCAAACAGCCCACCGGCGTTTCTCATACCCAATACAGTGTTCAACATTCTCCGCACGGAGCGTCGCAAATGACCGCATTAACGGATCGGCCGACGATACCGTCGGCTTCGATCGCTGGCCGCTATACGGGCGCTTTCACGGTGCCTCGTGCGCCGCCGGAGGGTCAATACCGACGGAACGCTGTGCTGGACAATCAGCTGCGTTGGCCGACGTACACCTTTGTCCAAAATACGCACGCGATTAGCCCGGAAAGGCTCCGCGGCGCTGCCGCTGACGAAAATAAGATGGGCAGCTCTCGGAGCGCCGGCAGTGCCACGCTGTCCCACACTCTAAGAAAAAAGGGTGTAAGAAGGGTGCATCTTCACGACTTATGCTATCTGAAGGCGCATGGACTAACGATGCACTTTGCAGAGTGCTTCGTTACACCCGTGTGGAGGTGGTGGAGGCCGTTAGTCTCTTTGAGAAAACTTACCCCTTTTTTTACTCTTCAAACCAGCTGTGTTCCCTCTGCGCGAAGACACGTACAGCAAAGTATGCAGCCCTCACCGCCTCCCCTCTCGAAGACGGCCCTCTCCCGAAAGCGGGGTGGCGGGGTTATTTTGAGGACAATAGTTAAGAGCTACTCTGGCTCACGCTCCCCCACTGCATTGATCCTTTCATCCGCGCTGGCGAAACTGACCGCGCCTCCTCGCTTCTTCAAGGGACCAGAAGCTATTTCTTCGAAGAACACGTACAGCGATCTTCTGCCCATCTCCGCCTGACATGGTCGGCAATAATGGCGGACGAGGCGGCTTGGCGGATGCACAGAACGTTACTGAAAAAAGGTGCATTGGCCGCGATAGGCCACGACAATCATCACGCCTGCAAACATGCTCTTGGTTGCTAACGGCCAAAATAATCACTAATATTCGGTGCATGTGCTCTCATACTCATGATTGGATATCGTTTTAAAAAAGAAGTAAGTCAGCAAAGACAGACGGCATGATCGGTGCTGCTACTCCTTTGACCAATCGCAGCTCTGAACGAAATCAACAGTTTAGCGCTTCAACACACCAGAGGCATGAAAATTATTGCGCTTATAATTTCGGCTTGTGGTTAAGCTTTTATTAAAGCGGTAATAAAAGCTTTAAAAGGAACAGTTTTGCTTCACAGCCAGCGTAAGCGCTATTAGTCAGCGCTGTTCTTCATTTTCTAATAGCGTATACGATAAACACCAGGGGGCTTAATTCCCTCCGTACAATTTCGAATAACGTGCACTGCTTTTCGAATAACCCCTCGTTGTGGCACATGTTCCTGAGCAAATAACAGACGAATAACAGAAAGGGTTCAGGTTAACATGCATACAAGTTAATAAATCAAAATCGGACGAACGAGCGAGATTGTTGACGCAGTAATTTTATGTTAGCTGAAGATGCAGTGTAACGCAAATCCCGAATAAATTGCACTCTCATATTTCTGCTCCATTTCAACAACAAAACAGAGCCCTACTCGCTGATAAATGCGTGATCTTCACCACTAATATTGACAACGCTGAAAAACAAAAATGCAAGAAACTAGGGAAGGAATAATTCTGCATCCGAACTGAGTTGTGAACGTGGCCTGAACATTCCATATATATAGGTACTTTTTTGTTTAGAGCACTTTTACCAAGACACGAGCCAGGCCTCAGAGTCGCACTTTTGCTGGTCTACTATGAGATCACCAGCATTTGTACATCTGCTCGTAAATTCCTCAACGCAGCGCAAAAGACATTTCTACGTTTCCTTTCCAACAAATGTACGGATCCTTTCTCTCGGCACAAGATAGCGAAGCCCATAGTAATCAGTTTTCGAGATAGCTGCATTTCCTGATCATGTTTTGGCGCATACAAGTATTTCACATAGAAGCAGTTCAATTTCAGCTTATTTTAAATTTATAAACAGGGAGCGAGGTGACTAACGCGATTTAAGTCTATTCGAACTTCTCTTGAGTATGAAATTGTGCTGCACGCCTACAAGAGCAGAAATTAGCTTAAACTCAGTGTACGTGTACGTAACTTTTAGCTTTTAGGTTGTTCCGCGCAGCTTTAATGCAGTCAAGTAGTACTGATAGTCAGAAATGAAGTTGACTGCCTCCAATTTTTTTTTTTTTCGAACTGTGGCGCTATGGAAGCATCGAATTCCGCAACAAACCGGGTGCCAGAGGAAACAGTAATCAAGGCGCTTATATTGCGGCAGTGCATTGTGAATTCTTATGGAATGGTTCATGCGTCAGGAAATAACTCTTTCTTTTAGAGGCTAATGATAAGCACTAAACAGTATATTGCACTAGATAGACGCAGCCCGAAGACCCAAGCTCGAAAATAAATGAAGCTACGGCGTATAAACTGGCAGGTTTTCCTTCATCATCGTAAGTTGCTTCGGATGACTGAGACTTTTGTCTTGTACGCACAAATAAAACTGAGCTAAATGACACATTGTATCGCACTGACGAACCAATCTTTAACAAAAGCATAAATTCAGCGGTGGCAACTGCCTATATTGAATAAAATGAAAGCGCGTATAATAGACGGAATCGCCCGAATAACCAGTCGGTTGAAGCGTCTTAACGGGTGCTTGCTGCCATAGCGTTGCCAGTGCTCCATTTCTGCTCTGTTGACCCATTTTGAAAATATTTTGAGAACTTCGCGAACTCTGGAACGATGAGAGGTGAGAACTGCTGCATCAACAGTGGTCGACTGCCGCTTGAAACCCTCTTCTGCGCCAATTCTTCAAAAGTTCAAATCTCGTGAATCCCCTTTTTTTTGCCTGAAACTTCTTTCTACTCGGTGCGGCTTTAATAAATCCATATTTCTATAGCTGTGTCTATTTCGCGTGAACTAAAATATTTTTGAACTAGAGCTGGTTTTTTGCTTTTTTCGAATTCTCCTAACACGTGCGGCCTCATAAGCAAAAAGAAAGCTGAAATGTCATACCAATATTGCAAACTATATGTATCTGACGTGGAATCAGTAATGCTCTAGCATTTACATCGCTTTTTTAGATAGTTCTATGAATGACTTAGCAGTGCAGGAAGGGCAGTTTATTGATATATATTTCGCAGTGCCTTCCGCGTGCGGCAATAAATGAGAGCTGACGAGAACGTACGTTCCACTACTCTGAAAACTATTCTGTTGCATACCCCGTAGATTTACGGCAGCATCTGTGTAACAGCCGGCTGCACTAAATATTTCAAACGCATACTGCAAGGCGCTCGTTGTACCCGAGAACGAAAGAGCTGTGAGCACGCGGAGAGCGCGGAAAAATCAGTGCCACATGGACAGAGCGGCGCACGCAAAAAGAAGCGAACCCACACATTGCAAGCTCCAAAGGCTGTTGCCCCGCACGCGGGCGGCATGACCTTGGAGCACTGGTTCCCTCAGTCAGCGGAGAAAAAGGAAAGAGGGGAATCGCGTTGCCTCGCCGAACAAAAGAAGGCGCAAAGCAATGGCAGTGGCTTGTAGTTTTTTCCTTCTCTTTTTCGGTCACGTGCCTGTCTATTTGGATTGGCTATTTCCTCCCCTAGAGTCGAAGACGAAGCCGCTGCTTACACGTGACGCACGTCGTAGTTGTTGCAGGGTGTCGTGCGTGCGAGTCAGGGCGCGCGTTCCTCATTTTGAGCTGTGTGGCCCGTGTGCGTTCGTGTTCGCTTGTGCTCAGCGATTACTTCATCGTGCACGCTTCATCGATGTGTGACGCTGCAGTGGGCGACATCTTCGCGAAAGAGTGAACGCCTGGAAGAAACAGCGCACGCCAGGTCGTCGCGGCGCAGCTCATCGTACGGATTCTTCGCGCCAAATTTCAACCCTACAAGTACCCCGCCGCGGTGGCTCAGTTGTTACGGCGCTCGGCTACTGACCCGAAAGACGCGGGTTCGATCCCGGCCGCGGCGGCTGAATTTCTTGAAGGCAAAATTCTAGAGGCCCGTGTGCTGTGCGATGTCAGTGCACGTTAAAGAACCCCAGGTGGTCGAAATTTCCGGAGCCCTTCACTACGGCGTCTCTCATAGCCTCAGTTGCTTTGGGACGTTAAACCCCAATAAACCAATAAACCAACCAACCCTAAAAGTAAGTGATCTATTCGTTTGGTCATTCGGGTTGTTTCCTGCCATCAGATTATGGTGTATTCTGTAAAGATGCTTTATCATGGATTGTGCGCGCGAGCCGCTACTTGTTGCTATTTCTTGTTTTGAGCCGGTCGCGTGCGGCCGGAGGGAGCCTATCGTGTACAACACACGATCGCAGCGGCGCAATATGCAGGCGTCTTTCTCATGCTTTCTTTCGCTGCAGGCTCTGATCCTTCGTCTGCTGTGCGAAATAACATTGCCGGTCGTCTCTTCAACGCAAAGTATTCGTCCCTGCTCACGACCATTCAGTAAGGTAAGTCCAAACCGCAGTCTCCGTTCAAAAAAGGGCGAGTAAATTAGTGTGCGCGCTTCTGTGGTACGTACTGCGCGCAGTGCTCACATCTACCGCAGCACTGTATGTGATTCTTATTGGACAGTAATCCCTTTATAATTTTAGCGCTACAAGGCAACTCCTTCTGCCAGGCCGCTTTTTTTTTTTTGCGAATGGACGGCGTCAATTTTTTTTTCTCTTTACCACGGAGTAGCAAGGAAACGATAAAATAGTAAACGTGAAATTTATTTATTCATAGGCAAGAAATTAGCAGCTCATTTGTGCTCTGCGCTTCCTGGCATGCGGCCGTTTTCGCTCACACCTTGCAATATTTTTGCTAACCCAGAATGTGACTTATCATGACAGCAGTTTTACTGCATTCGAATGGCAAGATGCGAGTGCTAATGGTGTTAAGTTGATATGTAGCTGGCTCTTCACTCAGGCTGCGAACTAATAGAGAAAAGTAGACTTGTTTAGTTCTTTTTACTAGTGAAAAGGTCGGGGCTAGTTGGTGGCCAAACATTAGCTCACAAAAGCGTACAGTCTATGTCACCTCTTTTCGTGCTCTTGTATTCTCTTGTGATAGAGAGACGTTAAGTTTGATGTCGCTGTAAGAGCTTGAATAGAAGAATACGCTAGTCTCTAAGCTTTTCTGTTTAGAACAATAAGGATTTTGGTTGCACTGCTGTAATCTGTCGACAAAAAAAAAATTCTGTAATGAATACTGTCAATCTCGTAAGCAGTAACAGTATAGTTCTTTCTTTTTTCTGCAGTGGCTGTTAGAAAATATGTTAATTATGTTAGGCACTTAGTGACAATTCACTGGTAATAGGCCATTGTGCTGTAGAAGTTTGTCTAGGCTTACTGTGCCAGTGCATTGTATCAATTATGCCTCTTATAAATATGTGGCAAGTGCTGTAATGGATAAAATTTAGAATAAAAAGTTGTTTCTCATTTTCAAACCATTCCTGTCGTTTTTTGAGCATGTGTGCTGCCATTACGTGGTTTAATGAACATATAAGTTATCACTAACCATTACACTAATACTAATGCCACCTAGTAGTGCCAGGTGGCGCATACGAAGTAGGGCGACGACGACGAAGTAGGGCTCGCGCCGTGTGGAGTCTGTCGCTGTTGTTGCCCTACTTCGTATGCACCACCTGGCAATACTAGGTGGCAATAGTATTAGTGTAATGGTTACCGATATTCCCGTTTGTTTTGCGTCCGCGGCAGCCGGCACTGACGAACCTTCCCTTGAAAACGTCGACATAAACTGCCACCTGTCTCGGGAGCAACGCCTGGCTTTGGAACAGCTGCTGAAGGAATACAAGTCGTGCTTCGCTTCCTCCTCGAAGGTTCGTCAAACACCCATCACGCAGCACCGCATCATCACCTATGACGACGCTCGCCCTATACGACAGCAGCCTTATCGTGTTTCTGCTAAAGAACGGGCGGTTATCCAAACTCAGGTTCAGGAAATGCTTGACGACGGCGTTGTTCAACCTTCCCAAAGCCCGTGGTCTTCACCTGTAGTCCTTGTTAAGAAGAAGGACGGCACTCTCCGGTTTTGTGTCGACTATCGCAAACTGAACAGTGTGACCAAAAAGGACGTCTACCCGTTGCCGCGCATTGACGACTCGCTGGATAGATTACGGCGCGCTAAGTACTTCTCATCCATTGACTTAAAGAGCGGCTATTGGCAAATTGAAGTAGACGAACGGGACCGCGAAAAAACCGCCTTTGTGACTCCAGATGGCCTCTATGAATTTAAAGTGCTTCCTTTCGGTTTGTGCTCCGCCCCGGCTACGTTCCAACGGATGATGGACACCGTCCTCACAGGCCTCAAGTGGCAAAGCTGTCTTGTTTACTTGGACGACGTCGTAGTTTTTTCGGAAACGTTTGACCAACATCTCCAGCGCCTGCGGGCTGTCCTCGAAGCCCTCCGCTCGGCAGACCTTACCCTGAAGCCCCAGAAGTGTCATTTCGGTTACGAAGAGCTCAAATTTCTGGGTCACGTTGTGAGCGCTGAGGGAGTGCGGCCAGACCCCGAAAAGACTGCCGCCGTCGCACGTTTTCCCGTTCCGACCGACAAGAAAGCTGTCCAGCGCTTCCTGGGTCTCTGCGCGTATTATCGGCGCTTTATTGCGGACTTTTCCACGATTGCTGAGCCGTTGACGCGCCTCACAAGGAATACCACCTCCTTTGTCTGGACCACTGAGCAACAGACCACTTTCTCTACGCTCCGCCAGCGCCTTCAGACACCTCCCGTTCTTGCGCACTTCGACGAAGATGCCGATACCGAGGTCCACACCGACGCCAGTAACATCGGTCTTGGCGCGGTCCTTGTTCAACACCAAGACGGCCTTGAGAGGGTTATCGCCTATGCTAGCCGTACTCTCTCCCGCGCCGAGAGCAATTACTCCACGTCTGAAAAAGAATGTCTTGCGGTCGTGTGGGCCACCATGAAGTTTCGCCCTTATCTTTACGGCCGCCCATTCAAAGTGGTCACCGATCACCACTGCCTATGCTGGCTGGCAAATTTGCGAGACCCATCTGGACGCCTGGCACGCTGGAGCTTACGGCTCCAGGAATTTGACATTACTATTGTTTACAAGTCCGGCCGCAGACACGAAGACGCCGACACACTGTCGCGTGCACCAGTTGATCCTGCCGACGCAGCGCCCGATGACGACAGCGGCTTCCTTGGTACTCTCACCGCCTCCGACCTACTGAATCGGCAGAGGGCGGACTCGGACCTTCGCCCTCTCATTGACGCCCTTGAAGGTAGTGATACGGTTATACCTCGCCACTTCTCTCGACGTCTTGGCTCCTTCTGTTTGCGGCAAGGTCTCTTGTACAAGAAGAACTCGAGAGGCAACGATAGACCTTACCTTCTCGTCATTCCAGCCGACCTCCGATCTGACGTTCTTTTCGCCTGCCACGATGAGCCCACGTCTGGCCACTTGGGCTTTTCACGTACGCTCGCCAGAGTGCGGAACATGTATTACTGGCCTGGACTTTCTGCTGATGTCAAACGATACGTTAAAAGCTGCCGAGAATGCCAGCGCCGGAAAACGCCCCCACTTAAGCCGGCGGGTTTTCTCAAGCCCGTTACTGCCCCTCGTGCTCCGTTCGACCAGATCGGCATGGACCTCCTCGGCCCTTTCCCCTTGTCGCAGGGCGGCAATAAGTGGATCATAGTTGCTACCGACTATTTGACTCGCTACGCCGAGACCAAGGCGATCCCTCGTGGCACAGCTTCAGAAGTCGCAGAGTTTTTCATGCACAACATCGTCCTGCGACATGGCGCTCCTTCGCACGTGATTACAGACAGAGGGACGGCGTTTACAGCGCAACTAATCGACCACATCTTTCGGCTGAGCTGCACAACACACCGCAAGACCACGGCCTACCATCCGCAGAGCAATGGCTTGACCGAACGATTAAACAGGACCCTTGCGGACATGTTGTCCATGTACGTAGATGTTCAATACAAAACTTGGGATGAGGTCCTGCCGTATGTCACCTTTGCCTACAACACCGCCCTGCAGGAAACTACACGCTTCTCCCCGTTTCGCCTTGTGTACGGACGCGAAGTCCAGAGCATGCTTGATGCCATGCTCCCGTGCCCAGAGGATGACCAACTCGCCCCAGACGCCCAACAGTTTGCCCAACGTGCTGAAGAAGCCCGTCAGCTGGCCCGCGTGCACATCGGGCAACAGCAGAGCTCGGATGCGCGCCGTTACAACCTTCGCCACCGACAGGTTGACTACAAACCCGGTGACCAAGTCTGGGTGTGGACTCCTGTTCGTCGCCAAGGCTTGTGTGAGAAACTGCTCTCCCGCTATTTTGGCCCTTACAGAGTGGTACGGCGTGTGAGTGAGGTTAACTATGAAGTGGTTCCGGACGGTGCTGCGCAACCGCGACGCCGACATCCCGACTCTGACATTGTGCACGTTGTGCGGCTTAAGCCGTACTATACACGGTGACGCAACCGTGCTGATGTTTTCGCGCGCTTCAGTTGCGGCAGTTTGCTTGTTTTTTTTGTTTATTTTTTGTTTCACCCTTACGTCGACAGCGACAGCGCTCTTTTTTTTTTTTCCTTCATAAGGGGGGAATAATGCCACCTAGTATTGCCAGGTGGCGCATACGAAGTAGGGCGACGACGACGAAGTAGGGCTCGCGCCGTGTGGAGTCTGTCGCTGTTGTTGCCCCAGCTTGCCTGGCCTTCCCTTTCGTGCCTGCTAATAAAGCCCCCCTTCGTCAGCAAGTACGTTACACTATAAATGACGCTTCTATTGCAGTGCACCTGGGAGAAGGAGGGATGCAAAGGTGCACAGCCATTGTCACTCCTAGCACCTAAGTTCAGCCTGGATTCTTCAAAACCGTACAAGTGGCCGGGAATAGATGTGTGTGGTATGTATGTTTTTATGTAATTGGGACATTGTTGCAAGTTCATCATCTCTTGATGTCCATCCGTGAACATAGTATTCTATGTTGCACAGCTACAGCCATTCTATTAGAGATTTTAGAGCTTTTCAGTGTTTTCAAGGACTTAGTTCTGAAAGAATTTTTAAATAATAGTTTGAATAATCGTGATCACTTTTAATGGCATGAAGTATAAGTGCAGTTTTTTTTCTGCAAAAGTAGGCTGGACTTAAGCAAAAATTTCATATTGAATTAGTTTGAGAGGTGCTGCCTACAATTCATGTTGCTGGCGTCAGAAGAAAATGACACACAGTTATGGTAATGCTTGGCAGGGTGGCATGCTACCAAGCTTATAGGACTAGCACCGTTTATGCATGTGAAGCTTAATGTGATACGCAGCTACGTGAGGCTGTTAATCTTCTTTGCACTGTTCACACTTCTTTTTGAGTAGGAAGGTGCTGTTCGCTGATGTGAATAATTTCCAATAACTAACATGAACCCATATTAGTTTTATTTCCCATCGGAGTGAACTTAAAATTTAAGCTCACGTGCCCTGCATGTGACAGCAGATATGGAAGGCAACTGTTTTAATAGCCATTCTTGCATGCTGTCAGTCAGTGTTTACAATTTCATTATGCTGAGCATCTGAAAAGATGTGTAAAGGTTACATTCTATTGTGCCGGCAAAATGTAATTCATGGGAATTACTGCTGCTGCATATGCTGCAAGCATTGGATGAAGCAGCACTGTCTAAATAAAAAGACGAGATTTGTAATTTCCTCAAGCAAAAATAGTGCTTTAGAAGGACTGTTCTATGCTGCTTGTGTAGTTAATGTAGTCTGTCAGTGAAGGCCAGTCCATAACAAAAGCTTTTTGCATAGGCATAATGTAGAGGTGTAGTATGAAACAGGCTATGAACGTGAATAAAAGGTACCTTTATTATAATGTGGTCCAAATAATTTTTTGGTATGACGCTATCTCATGAGTGGAGACAACTCTTTAGATGTGTAAGTTGCCCTTGCTATTATTTCACGTTTAGCCCAAAGCTCTTCCTTGTTTTACAGGAGCAGTACACTAAAATTTATAGTGCATAGCCTTTGTGTATAGGCCTTTCACCAGGTATTTAAACTGTATTGAAAGGCTGTGACAATGGAATGCACCCAGAAATGCCATCACAGGCACAAGCTTCCTGCTGTTTGCTAATCGGAAATGAATTCGCAGGTAATATATGCAGGGAAAATTACTGTTGGAGGTATCGCTCATTGATGCTCAGATAATCACCTACACTTCCCTTTTAGGAAGAAAATTCACTGTATGGGCAACAAACAAAATGGCATCAGAGACTAGAGACATATTGTTAGCAAGGGCTGCATGAAACCTTAACAACTCTAGATATGGAGAACTAAACACACGAGAATGGAGAGAAGGGTTTGTTAAACGGCATTTCATTTTATCACCTTTTAGTAGTTTCCATTTCATGCACATGTTTTTCTGTTTCTTGATATGACCCTCTTCTTAGTCTGGCATCCGGGATGCCTACAGCCTGACCGTGCAGCTGGGCACAATATTCTGGATTTTTCCTGAGAAGCCAGTGTGCTTGTGATAATGTCAGCATATGTGAGGGATTAAGTAGCTGCCATTTAGGACATGTTTTGTTTTTCCTTCATATCGTTTCTGATTTTGGTTCTCATTAATAAACAGAAGCCTGCACTTGTGGAATTGTTTTCATGCATCTCCCTTTATCCCTGCCTTTTGTGTGGTTTACACTTTTAGACCTGAATTAACTAAGTCCATGGTCACGTCGTCTGTGCTTTGTGGTTGCAAAATTCATTATATGTTTTCTTCTCTGTGCAGGTCAAATACATGGTACATACTGCCTCCACCTGTACGAAGAAGACTGCCAGGGTCATTGCTGTAATATGGTGTAGCATGTGACAAAATAAATATGACGGTATGTTTCTTTCTCCGATTCGTTTATGAATTCTTTGTGTACATTCTGCAGTAGTACCTGCACCTGAACACACAATTACACAGACCATCTCACATGAGATTCGTCGCAACATTCGGACACTGCCTGCGCTTCCAGAAAGACTCGGGCTTCTACCATGTGGGTCAGCTTTAGTCCTGCATTCAGTGGGCAGGTTTACGCTACAGAAGGGTAATAATGCTCTTGTGTGGACAGTATAAATACACCACCAAGTAGTGCATAGATACCCTTTGCAGTAGGGCATTACTTTGTACCACTAGAAGGGTAACTATCCATCATGTAAGGGCATAAGCTTGCACCACAGGGGTGCAAACTTTGCTCTGTTTATGACGGTATAAGTTTAGTCTTTGACAAAGTAACTTTGCACTTCTATACATAGCATAAATTTACCTGCTAAAGGTGCAAACTTGCACCTTGCATGCTAGGATATGTTTATGCTTTCCTCAGGCTAACATTTACCCCTTTTAGAAGGGCGTAATGTTATACCTAACTGGTTTAAAGTTACTCTTCTTATGTCAGTGCAAGTTTAGGCTATTAGAGCGTAACATTACTCTACGTGCGAGAGCATAAATACTTAGTCTCCAAGAAACAGCGTAACCTTACCCCCCAAAAGGTGTCAGCTCAGCGACAAGTGTTTTACCCCCCAAAAAGACTAAGATCACACCTTTTTTTCTTGCAAAACGAAGCTGGTCAGGCCAGAAGAGTTGCAGCAGCAAGGCGAGGTGGGCTGGCTGGTGCGACATGCGCTCGTATTGCGCTCTTGATGCTGCTACGCAGCTCGGTCCTGCGTTTTAGAGCGTTAGCTCTTCCTAGCTCATTCCTCAGCTTTGCGCCGTCGGTGGCGGCGGTGCCGTCCGCAGCACAGACCTTGGCAGCGCGCCAAGACGCTGTGCGCCATTAACGGCATGGTAACGGCACCGAGTGTTTGGCGAGAGCGCTGGCTGGACTGGCTGTGATGGCCCGCCCGGCGAACTTGGTATACGGTGCCAAGACGCGGCGGCGCAAGGAAGCCGAAGGTGTCCGCCACAAGCGTACGATTTGTAGAGCGGAGTCACCGGCTTAATACAAGTGGGCTTAAGAAGGCTGCTGTGGGTAGGTTAAATATTCAGTTGTATAAACTGGACACTGTGGAGGAAATGCGTGTAAAGTTTTTTTTTTTTTCGGAATCTCCTCGACATGGAAACATCGGTTCGCTCCTTTATACGACGGCTTTCATTCGAGCAACACCGGTTTTCAAACTGTCGCCCAATCGTTCGGTATACACTAATCGGGGAACAGCGTATAGGCCACTCCTAGGGGAAGCGTTTGCGACAGCAACGCCCCGCGTTTGAAGCGCAGGGGCGTGTCAAGTTTCGCTAGCGCTACCAACACCACCACCGCCGCCGCCTCGTAACGTCAAAATGGCTCCCGAAGCAGCTGCACTATGTTAGTGCAGCCGTCGCGCCAAGGTGCTATATATACAGCAGCAGTACTTTCCAGCAAACACACGATCTGCTTGTGTCGAAATGTTTCTAGCAGTTCTTTAAAAACGCTAGGCCGCGTAACTGCATGCGGTTGCACATGGCAGATTTTGTGAGGTTCTCATTACAACAGCTGTTCTCTCGCGTATCATAGACGTCTCTCCTCAAGACCAGGCGCTCAGCGAATGCTTCCGAAACTACGTCTACAAGGCGCAGAAAGACCCGTCGGCCACGACGCTAAGTTGCGACAGAGGAGCGATGGACGCCTCGCAAGAAGTGCGCGACAAGGCGGTGTCGGTCCTCTCCATGGGCGCGAACGGTGCACCCACGCACGAGAAAAGGTCACGTGCGACTCAGAGAGCAGGGCGCCTCGGGAAACGGGAGGAGAGCGTGACTGTGTTACTTGCCTGTGCATCATCGGCGACCGCTTCCGAGCTGTCGCCCTGCGCGACCGACACCGCGGAGGTGTCCTCATCGCGTGTGGTCCCAGCGGTGTCGGCGGGCTCGACTGCAGGCTCTATGGCGTCCTCTTTGTGAGGCGCGTCGGCATTGACCATGCTTTCCTGGCCTTGGATCCTTCCGTGCTTGCCAGCGGTGTCGGCGGGCTCGACTGCAGGCTCTATGGCGTCCTCTTTGTGAGGCGCGTCGGCATTGACCATGCTTTCCTGGCCTTGGATCCTTCCGTGCTTGCCAGCGGTGTCGGCGGGCTCGACTGCAGGCTCTATGGCGTCCTCTTTGTGAGGCGCGTCGGCATTGACCATGCTTTCCTGGCCTTGGATCCTTCCGTGCTTGCCAGCGGTGTCGGCGGGCTCGACTGCAGGCTCTATGGCGTCCTCTTTGTGAGGCGCGTCGGCATTGACCATGCTTTCCTGGCCTTGGGTCCTTCGGTGCTTGTAGCTCGGCAGCGACCGCCGCCGGGAAGCCAAGCTCACGAGTCTCGTGCCGGAGCTCGCGAGATGAAGGCACCCGCGTTTGCCACCAGGTGCGCGCGTGCCACGTGCTCCGACTGTCGGCACCTCTTGCGGCCACCGCGAAAATAACCACTTGTAGAAATTCATATTCATATAAAAAAAATCAGTAAAACAAATTATTTCGACGAATAAATTATAGATCTAATATATTGTGATGTTATATTTAATTATTACACTCTTACAAATGCGTTTTAGCGCTCATTATCGCTGTTCCAGCCCAATGTACATCCGAATGCGCCTAGCGGAACGCAGGAGAGTCGTGAGCAATGCATTTGAATTCCGTGTTTCTCGTTAACGCTATTATCGTCTGCGGCACATAAGATGCACATTTAAGGGCTGTTTGTTGCGCATTATATATAACCAGCACCTTCCCACAGATTCCGAGTAGCGAGAAGAGGACGCGGGAAACTACAGCGCAGATACTAATAATAAAGCGAACTAAAATGATTCCCGCGAAATTTCTGTTACCTAAGTGCGGTTCGTGAGTGGCCAGCGTATTCTTCTTCGTGATTTGCATGAGGTCGCGCGCCGGCCACATCTGTCTTACGTGGTTTCGCTATGCATACTGCCCTTTCCAAAAGTTCCCAGTCGGTCGTATTTACTCCTGGAGTGTGCTAATGGCAGCCCAGACACTTCAAAGCTCAGAAACGGTGTGGACGGAACTCCTATTCACTCTCAAGAGATGTGCAACGCCGGTAATGCTGCACAGGCTGCACTGCAGCGTGGCCTGGAAACTCCTTAAAAGCAGTGACATGGAGGCCTGTTTGCGTCCAAGTGTCGTTGTATAGACACCTAACCATTTGACGCTTGATTATGCTATCTGAGTCAAAGTAATTGTCAATTAAAAATTGAAAACATGGACTGTTCTCTGCAATGTATTTGAATTTAGAGAAAAAGAATACGAAGAATGCATTTGTGCGCGTCATTCTGGGTATAAGAAGCTCCAAGAAGCCACTCTGGCAGCGGACGAAGCAGTGAGAAGGAAGAAGCCTGTCAGTGCGGCGACAGACCCCCGCCCCATCCCTTTCGCGGATACGTGCCGTTGTCGAGGGTGCAGAAACAACAGCGAGGGCGCGCGTTTCTTTTCTGCGTTACGATGTCGTTGCCTGGAGACGGTCAGCAGGGCTCCCATTGCCGGTGCTTACACTGTATTTGCTCTCATTTGATGATGCCTTGCTGCACTACGGGGGCGCGGATCGGGCCATTTATTCTTACCCCATCGCAACGCGTCTCGCACTCCTGTGGCTACCAAGTCGTGCTCTTAGAGACGAGGTATTTGCTCGGTCGGCCGCCGCCGCTTTTCGCCGGGACATTCCGCGCGGTGCGCCGGAGCTGCATCGGGCGATGCCCGTTTTCTGGATAAATTACCCCCGTATTTCGAATTAACTCTGCGATGGGATTCTGAAAACTGGTCAAGCGCAAGCCACGAGCTGCTCTGAAGCGCCCTGTCGGTGCGCATCTTCGCCACTTCCTGCGGTACGTTTCGGGTGAATGAGGAAAACGAGGATAGCACGCGCTGGCCATTTCTGTTACATCTGCTGTCATAATTTTACTCCCATATTTCAAACATAATTTTTAGTAATGGTTCTGATCCTTCAAAACTTGGATTCGACCTACTTGTGGGCAAAAGTAGCTACATTCTTCTGCGGTCGTTTTCTATAAGGATCCGTTTGAAATAAATATCCATTTCCCATTTCATTTGTAGCGACGTCAGCGTGACGCCAGGATCAGACGAAAGCATCAAGCGGCCAGTCGCAGAAATCGCAAGGTGGTGGGTCCCCACGTCAACGATAGCCTCTGCCACTTGTCGCACGCATCGGTTTAACCACTAGCTGCGATATGCAGGCAATGGCGAGCTCCGGTTGCCAGTGAGCCAACTGTCCGTTCGCTTCCCACGGGCGCTTGAAAGCCGCGGCTACGTCACCGAACATCACAGGCCAATACCAGAGGATGAAATGGATCCGGAATGAAATACGGCTCCTGATCTTCGCCTGTATGCCTTAACGTGCCAATGCCCTATCTAACTACTGGCTGCCCTTCTCTTTCAAGACTTACCGGCAGGCATGGCATAACCGTGCCCCACCGTCGAGTCTCGCTCTTCAAGCCTACGAAAGTAGCTGGATACCGGTCAATTTCTTCGCAGTGGTTCTCAAGTGGGGCCCTTGTCGATTACTCTGACTTTCAGCGCTTTCGGAAAACTCGTGTCTGTCCATATCCTCTCTGTGAGGTCACGTCAAGTCACCTTCACAGCCACGTGGGTACTTTGTACATGGCTCTAACAGCTTGTTGTGAGGTAATCAGACCCACGAAGCCTATTACGGACGCTTTTTTTTTCTCTTCTGCTATCCAATAGATCTGCTTGCACTAACAGTTTTGTTTCCCACTTCCGAGAGGCGTCTATCAGGTGCTTTCGGCATTCTAGGCCGCTGGGCTTTGGCGAAGCCATGGAAATGCTTGTCAGTCGACCCTGCTATAATTTCAAGCGAAAGCTGCTCTCGTTCCGCAACAGAAGTCCCCTCTGTTGAACGGTCACGCTCTCACTCTTTCCGGCCATTATCTATTTCTTTTTTTTTTTTTGGGGGGGGGGGTGGCGGCAAAATGGCTGCGTCAGTTCGTTCGCGTAATCTCGAGAGAGATAGCCAAATGTGTCCTCCAGTTCTCCATCAGTGAACTCAGCGAGTATAGAACGGTTGCTTCGCCACACGGCCAAGCTTGCCGTACTTCTCGACCGACGCTATACAAACCGAAATTATGCTATATTCATACAGCGTGATGAAACCATCTGCTTTTAATGTGAGTGCGCAAGCAAGATGGGTAACCTGCCTTTGAAGCAGGCTTTGATTTGTAACAAATACAAAAATCGCGAGAATACGAAGCAGCTTTTGTCCATTTGGCGATGTGGCTGATGCTTGTTGCGCGAAATAGCTGTTCGCCAAGGAATACAATGCTGCACCACCGCAACCTGTCACGCCGGTGGTCGTGATTTCAGGTTAGCGGTAATTTTTAACTTCGCTGGCTTCTCGTTTCCGATCGCTCACAGCTCCCCCGCGAACCTAGCGCTACACGTCGGGACATCTTTGGTAATTTCAGTCACCACACAGGCAGGCGGACAACGAGGGCAACGTGATACTCGGTCATGCAGCGAAAGTGGTTTCGTTATAAATCGTCTACGTCATATTTTCACAACGCACGAGGAGTCCTTGTCCATCCCTTCGGGACAGTGCTGGTCACAAGTAACTCGCATAGAGGCCGCTGCAAAGGTGCAATGACGTCGATCGCGCCGACCGAAGACCCTCAAGAAGGCAACCACGTTTGAAGGGAAGGCCCCAAGCGCCACTGCAGCATGTTTGCCGCCTCAAACAACCGCACTAAATCAAGGAAGCCCTGCGTCTGCTGACGCCGGACCTACTGGCTCAGATATTACTTGGCCACCACTACCGAAGCCTTGTACGCCCACTGGGTCAGGGTCGTTGCGGCGCTCCTAATGTTCAACGCGTACGACTGCTCCAGACAAAAGCCACGATCGGGACCGTGGCCAAGATCTGCAAGTGATTGCAATGCTCAGGTCATTGATGAATGTCATGTGTGCTCTGCTTTCTCGGCTGCGTACGCCAGCAACTCACTGCAAGTACTGGACGCGCTACAAACAGTACAAACGTCGCCAACTCGCAGAAAGTCGTGTTATAAGAAGTCGATCGAATGGAACAAGCTCAGGTTCTGCCAAACGTTGTTCGCGACGTAGAGCTTCACCTCTTGAATTTGAACGCTCCTGCTCTGCCGTTCTGATCGCCGTCACTGCAGCCCCGATTACCGTCAACCAGCACTTATGCCGTAGGCGAGCTGATGGCTGATCAATGCCCTCGATCATAGGAAACGTATTTTGTTCTACTCCCGAATCTCGCGAAGGACGCTGCGGTGAGCAGCAGTCTTATCCGTGTTGACTGCTACCACGGAGCTGTGCACCTTTTCCCAAGACCGACTGTGGTACATTGGCAGCGTTATCGCGTCTTCATGTCCTCTGAACAGTGAGTTGCGTTTAAATGAGGTAGCATTATATGGCTCATGAGGTGGAAAATCCGGCGATGTCGTTGTCCACGCCATACTGTCCGAAAACTCACGTTACCGCATGACCTCATGGACAGTGCCTACATCACCAGGAATGAAAAAAATAAAATTACTTATATAAAATTCCTCCCGAAGTGATTTCGAAAAAAGGCCGGCGCGAGCAGGGTAGCTTCGCTGGCCACTTTATTACAGCACTGCACCATCACTGTTTTTTTTTTTTCTTCTATATTTCCAGTTCCCAATAGATGCGGTTTATGGGGGTTGAACGTCCCAAAGCGACTCAGGCTATGAGGGACGCCGTAGTGGAGGGCTCCAGAAATTTCGACCACCCGGGGTTCTTTAACGTGCACTGACATCGCACAGTACACGGGCCTCCAGAATTTCGCCTGCATCGAAATTCAACCGCCGCGGCCGGGATCGAACCCGCGTCTTTCGGGTCAGCAGCCGAGCGCCGTAACAACTGAGCCATCGCGGCGGCACAGTAGAAAAAGGTTACAGCAGTAGCAGAACAGAATAAAAACAACAATACAATAATACTCAAAGTGGCAGCCGCCGTTGAGACTCCGCTGTGACTTAACCCTTTCAACCCTCGATTTTCTATTTTCTTCATATAGTTTTTTGCTTTGCATATTTTACAGCACAATGACTCCAGAAACATGCCTGAGCAAAAACTAAGTCATTTGTGTTATTATTTAGCGATTTACAATCATGTCGTCAATACCGCACATCAGGGCTCAGTGGTTGCGAAATGCAGTGAACAGCTAATTTATTCAGAAGTGGAAAACACAATCATTACAAACACAAACTTCACTAATTTTTCATGTGGAAGCCTCGGAAGCAGTTTCGAGCCTTGGCAAGACACAGGTGGACGTTGCATTTTTCGCACATGATACGGGTTTGTCCTGTGCACCCCTCCATCTTGCAACGCTGTTCCCTGCTGTCGGTACGAAGAGGCCAGTGTCCCACCATATCAAACCTGATGTCTTGTACAGGTCTATTTTCAGCATATCTTGCTTTTTTCGAAGTCACGAGAGGGGATAAAGACGGCCTTCCTCGCTTTTGCATCTTCGGCAGGCTGTCGGCTTGTGCAAGTCCTTCACTAATATGCAGGGTGAAGTCAAGTAAGTCCAGTTGCTTGGCAGGCATGAGCCCTCGTGCAGCTGCATCACGTCTATACTCAAGCCATGCGTTCACAACTGAGGCATTGATAACGTGAAATATCATTCTTAGCGTCCACTTTTGCGACCGAATTTTCGTACTGTAGAGGGCTACAAGGAAGTCGGTTTTATCGACTCCACCCATGCTGCTGTTGTGTACATCCTTACAACAGCTGGGCGTTTCACTTCAATGTAGCACTTGTCTGTCTTGCTCCATCGCTTGGCGGTGTCCTCGTCATCGATGGCCACAAATTTCGATGCCATGGTCACAGCTTTGTTGTCATACCATCGCGTGACAGCTATTTTTCCGTCCTTGCTGACCATCGAAGCTGAAGTTCCGCGGCCTTTTTTCTTTAGAACTTTCTCCGACTCCAATGGGCATTTTTCACACCGGTTGGTTCGAACAGTTCCTGCCGCAAATACTTTCTTGTCTAGCAGCGCGCGCAGGAGAGGTAGCGATGTAAAATAATTGTCGAAAAATAGCTTGTGTCCCTTGTCGCAGGGAATTCGGAGAGCCAGCTGTTGCACTATACCACCTGTCACACCATATTGTTGCTTGAGGCTTTCTTCTAACCGCGTCGTTGACCCCTGATATGGCAGCGAAGCTTACACGATGCCAGATTCTCCACAAACCATGAAGATTTTTATACCCCAGGGGTGCGGTTTCCCTTTCACATACTGTTTTATATCCAGCTTTCCTTTGAAGGGAACAATTCGTTCATCGATACACAATCGCTCCTCCACATGCAGTGTCTGACACCTTTCTTCGAATTTATCAAGAAGGGGTCTTACCTTCCAGAGGCGATCATCAGGGTCAGGCCGAGACACGTCAACAATGTGGAGATTGTTTCTCAGCTTTTCAAAGCGGTTGCGTGAGAGCTCGGTAGATGCGACCAGCCTAGTCTTCATTTCCGGCTTCCAATATAACCGCAGCCTTGGGTATCGCATGACGCCCATGATGAGGTGAAGTGCAAAGAGTTGTCGAATCTCTTGTTCGTTCGTGTTCACAGATTTGCCTTCTTGCAGTATAGAATACTGGTTCGTCTTTTCGGCTAGTTCAATGAATACGCTCTTCGGAATGTAGCGACAGAAATACTCCCACGGTGAGTGCATTTCTTCGTCAGCATTCAAAGAAGCAAATTCTTCGCATTCAAAAGTTGTGTCTGGTTTTATGAACTTCTTCCATGTCCATGCAGCTGTCGATGGTTGGCAATCATCGTCCGAGCTTTCATCTTCGCTTTCCAACTGTTCTGGCTCAGGCTGCTCAAACTCGTCACCGCTGTCAAAAGATCCGTCGATTTCTCCCTCCACATCAGACAAGTTTCCGTTATCAAGTTCACGGAAAACTGCATCCGTGAATTCTTCGAGACGCCTGGAACGCAAGTTCTGGCGGGAATAGAATGAATCTGTCGGTATACAAGGTATAGGCGTGCCTGAAAAAAGAAAAAAAATACGCACTCAAATCGGACGCAATGGCAAGCCGACGCCACGCCATATACAACCACAAAGCCCTGCTGTCGTCAAAACCGCACACGGAAACAACATTGTCCTACAAGTAATATCATCATGCAATGACACTTATTCAAGTACATGCGTTCTCTGCAATCTGTTTAGACACTATAAAAAAAGCGCAAAGTAAACTACGCAGTGGTTACTCAATTACAAAAGAAAAAAAAAACACGCACGTACCTGACGGCGTGTCTGCCATGTTGGTTGTCATTTGTTCTTCCTCGTTGGACACGGCTACGTAGAATCACGTGACTAACCATGGCGATGGCACTAGTGCTTCCAATAGTACGATGGGGGAAAATACAAGCAGTTTCGGTTCTTTTTTCATGCTGAAATTTCCGGTTGTAAGTCATGTCGTCATTTGACGACGCCAGGGCTGAAAGGGTTAAAAACGTTTCAAGTTTGCCAGATCACTCAACACTGCCATCCATTCAGGTTGTTGCTCTGAGCATTGTACAGTTCTTTTTGAAAAGTCGCACTTTCGATGAAATACTCCCCCGCTGAGCGAGCATCCACATCAGCGTGTCTTGCAGCCATCGTCGTTTTCCATACAGTGCGGAGGCAAAGCAACACGGATAAGTCGTATGGCACACTCCCTTCATTATCGACAGGCTGAAACCTTATACCATATGGCGTGACTGGCAGGTCCTTTTTTAATGCCCCCTGCAAGACACCCGAGAGAAATACTGCATCCCAGCAGTCAAGAAAAATGTGGTCTACGGTTTCAGGTTTACGGCATATTAGGCAGTCAGACGACCATGGAACAAGCAAGCCTTTTTCTCTCAACCATGGTTTAGCAGGCGATGTAGCGCTATGTAAAAGCAAGATTTTTTGGTGGCGTCTAGAAGAATCAAACGCGGAAGGCTGAGTGGGTTTTTGCGCAAAGTTGTGGAGGCGTTTAATATTTTAAAGGCTAAGTTCTCACTGGAGTACCTAAGTTTCGGACTGCGCAAACAGATCAGCTTCACTGGCCACTGCATTAGAGTAGTACACCATCGCCGCAGCCGAACATCCCACGTGCATCCTTCCGCATTCACGACAGGTAAGTAGTATGAAGGGGCTTCTGAAAATTTTGAGACGTGTAGGGCGCAGAAAGATATTACGCCCTTGCCTTACATAATCAGTCCGCCAAGGTTATCTTATTCGGCGATGATGCACACCACTGCATTGTAACCACAGATTTCAATGCAGCGGTTTGCAATGCAAAAAAAAAGAACGAAAAAGGCTTATAAGTTCATAAGCGAAGTGTGACATTACAAATAAGAAAGCATCACATTTCAGCCCGCGACATCTCTAGCTGCGACAAAGTCATGGAAGCAGAGTCCTCCCTCTGCCCCTTTCCTCCTCTCCTTTCCTTTAATTTTTCGCCCTAAGAGAATCCTGTGCGATGCTATTATAAAGGTTCAGAAAATATGGTCCTAGAGCAGAGGAGTTTTGCAGTTGACCACACGTTGGCTGGTTGAGTTCTCGGCTCAAGAAATGGCGATTTGATGGAAAATATTTGACCAGAGCTCTAGGACCTCAAACTCCACTTGATCATTAACACTTACTGCGTTGCTACCTAGCAACCGGTCAGGAAAAATTATCATTTATTTTCTTTCACTGAGATTGGCCTAGCGCAGCTGACAGTACGGCATCGAGCAGTAATCGTTCACCAAAGACAAAAGCGTTGCGTCGCACAAGCTGCCGCACACAAGCCTACTGACAGCAGAATGAATAAAAAAAAAAAAAACAGAAGGAAAGAAATATTTATTCGTTAAAATAAGTTTTCACACGAAACCGTAACCTTAGAGCATTATTGCGCACGCTCGAACCCATAACAGCACGACACAGGCGCTTGGCTGACAGGCGCCTGTTATACGGCAACTCCGCCGCTGTCTGTTGGGCCCCTTAACATAACAGGCTGACGGCCCTCGCTGCTTGCTTCTCTTCACAATATTTCGCAGAACCTAATGGCGGCAGCCTATTAGTCTGGTGCTGAACATGTCTTTCTTACTTCACCGGAGGCCTGCTGGAGCGGTCAAAATGACAGCCAGTAAAAGACAAAGTTTGCGCAAGTTAATTAAATCAGCCCGCTTGGCGACCGATAACTCGGCGCAATCTCCAGCATGCGCCCCCCTTTCAAAAGCAATAGGGATCGTCCGCGTACGGGCGAAATGTAAGGAAAAGGCGGCATCCGCACCGGACCGGATACAAAAAAAAAAAAATGCGAAAAAAAAAAGCGAGGGCATATAGGGCCGGGTTGAAGAGAAACACCGCGGCCCCGCTCTTCCGCCACCGCTGCCAGCCTGGCCCTGGCTGCGAGCCCCTAGTCGCTCTGCCGTTGCCTGCACCGGCGGCCGATTGCAAAACGAACACAACAAATGAACGCGGCCGTGAGCAGAGCGCTCGGGTGTCCCGAGGCGGCCGTCCGTGGCAAGGCCTCCTCGGCGTCTCTTTCGCAAGCGCTATCTCGGCGCGCTGACCGGACATTTTGCAGAATCAATCCATCGGCGACCTTTTCTTGAGAATCGAGAGGAGCAGCGCCCGGCTTGGAAAGGGGAATGCGCCTCGCTGGCAATGGGCCGGCACAAAGGAAAGGCGAGCGACGCGGTAGCGCTGTGAGCGGAGGAAGTGAAAAAATTCGGCAGACACACTGAAGACTGCTTACGTGTGGGACTGCGAAAGCATTACTGTCCCTGTTTGTACATGTTTGTACATGCATTAAAGTTCCTTTCTGCGAGTCTGTGTTTGCACATTGGTTGCGCACCAGACAGCAAACGTTCGGACCTTCTCGCTGCAAGGCGATGATGCTGGCCGAGTTTGCAAGTCGTGAACGCAAGACGTGGACGTTTCGTTGTTTAGGACGCCCACACGCGCATGTGCCACCACGCCGAACGCTGTACGACGAACGGTTGCATCACAGTTTGGGTACGAATGCCGGAAAAAATGGCGCCACATGGAGGTCAGCCAGTAGTGAGTGTATACAGAAGAACGACATGTATAGAATTGTCTGAAGTGGCAGTGCTCAGCTTGATGTGTACGTCATACGGCCGCCTGATGACGTTGCCCTTTTTTTCTTGCCATAGCGCGCGCGCACGCACGCACGCACGCACGCACGCACGCACGCACGCGCGCACGCACGCACGCACGCACGCACGCACGTTTTCTCGCAATGGTACTAGTAATGCTTTCGCATTAATAAAATGAAATAGAAGAAGCCCCGACGCGCGCCTTGGAAGTGCGGACATTAAGGTCATGGCCAGTTCGGACAGCGAGCATTCTGCATGTGCGTTTGCAGCCGCCTGCTACGATCAAACAGAGGGTGCGTTTTTTATTTGTTTTATTTTGTTGTTGTGCCTCAAGTGCCTTCTTGTCAGTGCGGAAGTCCCTCTCCGGCGCTGTCCAGAAAAGGGCCAGACAGAAACGGAAGCTCTGAAACGTGAACAAAGCGTTATGCGCAGCTTCTTTCTTGTGTGTGTTTCCATTATCGAGATTGAGGTATAAAGAGGAACTGCTGCTATAACGGCTACGTATGGGACAGAAATTAAACCTATAATTACAATTTTATATTTCTGTTCCGCTTTCTCTGTTTATGCAATCTCGAAATGGCGAATTAGAAGCTGACTGCGAAAGTCCCGTTTGGCGCTTTTTTTTTTTTCCTTTTGCGAAAGACGGGACTCTAATAACCGGATCGGGCTCAAGAAACCATTCACGCATGAGGACGGTCCTTGTCAAGCCGGCGCCCATACGCAACTGATACTGCGAAAAGTGGGACGTTGGCCGGTTCTCAATCACAGACAGTTCCTTGCGAATCCAGCTCTAGTTTCACTATGACAATAAGTGAGGCATCCTAATCCCTTTTGGCTCAGGGCAGACGTTTTCCAACACCGCGGGAAATGTAGAAAGGAAAACGAGAAAGAATAGAAACACAATACTGTCTCAGTCTTTGAGACATCGTCCGATTCGCTGTAGTGCGATCGAACAGCTTCGAATTTCACCAAGCCATTCATCTAATCCGCCAGTCATTCCAAGCTCGTGTCATCGCGTTCCAGCCAGCCGTGCTCAGCTGTAGCAGCATTGTTGCAGGCTGAGCCGGCTGTAGCCACTGTAGCCGCGTAGTTGGCGTGGTCGGCGGCTTAGGGCGGCCGGTTTCAGTCGGTGTTCGCTATTGCTGTGCTGGGGGTAACTTTAGCAGGGCAGGTTTTCTGCCAGTTTTTTGGCGCGCCTGCCCAGCCGTTCCCATTGCTCTAGTCGGGCTTCTTCGGTGTCACCAGTCGGCGCTAGGCTCCCGGCCAGGGTGCACGATCCGGGATCAGCGGGAAGCCATGGGCATTGCTGCAGGACGTGGACCGGTGCACCGCACAAGCGACACGTCGGATCCATGTCGAACAGCTCGTGGCGGCGATGGTTTGTGAGGAGAGCGCCTGCGCTGACTTGAGACAGGTGGGCGCTGCTTCTGTCTCCTGGACACTGTGGCGATAGGCATGGTTCCGGCTTGCGTAGGTAATGTAGTGCAAGGCTTTGCTTTTTTTTTTTTTGCTACTGCCGTGTGCCATATGGTTATGAACAATGCAGCGCTCGGAAACTCGGACAACACGAAGGAGACGTCACATGCGCCAATTTCAACTAAATGTTTATTCAGCGCATGTCCATCTTTTTATACAGAGTGCGTGCATCAGAAGATAACCCGCAAGCTTACCACACTGCAATTGACTTGCCCCACACATTCTAAATTTTGTTCGCGCCATCAAGCAAAAACTACTCCTTCTTTGATAGCAATACAGAAGGCATGCTCAAACATTTACTTTCTAGTCTTTTTTATCTGTCTTGGCTCTCTGATCTATCTCTCTTGTTAGCTGTTTCCTGTTTCTGTTATTGACTTGACATCCATTAAAGTCTGGAGGGATTGTTTACCACATGCCACTGTCATGTGGTAAAGTTTATGCAGGGCAGGCTGGAAGAAGATGCCTAAAAGACAGGCTATGTGAACACAACAAACACCAACAAAACGGTAAAGGTAATCTGTTTAAACATTGCGTAGAGTGCGAGCAGGATGTATGTACTCCGGACTTTAATGGATGTCAAGTCATTAACAGAAACAGGAAACAGCTAACAATAGAGATCATGGAGGCAAGACAGATAAAAAGGCTAGAAAGTAATTGTGTGAGCCTGCCTTCTGTTTTGCTATCTAAGAAGGAGTTGTTTTTTCTTGACGGCGCGAATAAAAGTTAGAATGTGTGGCGCAAGAAAATTGCAGTGTGATAGGCTTGCGGGTTATCTTCTGATGCACACACTCTTTAAAAAAAGGTGTACGTGCACTGAATAAACATTCAGTTGAAAGTTAGCGCATATGGTGTCTCCTTCGTGTTGTCCTTGTTTCCGAGCGCTGCAGTCTTCATAATGAACAACCAACTTGTACAATCAGCTACCCTCACCGCCATATGGTTGTTTCAGCATCACTTATTTCCTTGAAGAATGCCTTGCGCCTCTCAGTGTCTATCTCAGTTTCGCTGTGTTTTCAATTTCGACTATATTTCGTGGCTAGGGACCTGTGTATCTGAATCCAAGCCGTCTTGATGTTCTTGCCTTTTAGGTGTAGGTACATTCTGCCACTGTAATCGGTGTGTTTGCCGTGAGTTTGAGTCTGCCGGCGTACGGTAATTTGGACCTCTTCACCCTTGCTTCGTACGAGGATCAGCTCATTTCCCCGCTTATTACAGCATTTGCGGCAGCCATGCTGCCCTCCCGCAACCAACGGCCTAGTTCGTTTTGGTGGCGCTCCAGGCATTTTGTGGTTGCACTGGAGTAGGCCAGCAAGTCGCCAGCGCAATTTGTCGCTGGTACGGCGATTGGCTCCCACAGTGTGCGTCCAACAGTGTACGGGATGCATGAATGTCTGGCCAAGTGCCATATGCCTCCTTTCACGCGATTATTTTTTTGTACCAGTGCGTTTTGGTGCGGGTCCAGAAAATTCGAAGTACTCGTAATCCGATGTTTTTTGGTGCGGTTTCCTTGGAGGGTGAATTCGTCGCCGTTGTCGTTTGTGTTTTTTTCCCACCCAATGCATATTTTTCGGAGTTGAACCTGAATTGGTCGTTTCCTGCAACTCTGGAGCAGATGTCGGGCTGTTGTTGG
Organism: Amblyomma mixtum; assembly: GCF_055824585.1. Classification (NCBI taxonomy): domain Eukaryota; kingdom Metazoa; phylum Arthropoda; class Arachnida; order Ixodida; family Ixodidae; genus Amblyomma; species Amblyomma mixtum. The sequence goes on along the minus strand of NC_143014.1, from coordinate 94,767,137 downwards.
AGGGGAACTGCTGATTCTGCTGGAAGCACGATGTCATCGGCAAATGCTAGTCATGAGGTTTCGGCGTATTGTTCTTGCTTGTCTGTAGTTATAGTGGAGATTCGGAGGCCCGGTCTAATGTTTAATGTTTTTTTCTAATGTCTAATGTTTGGAGGCGTTGAGGAGTTGTATGATGTATGTACATATTAAACAGTTTGGGGACAATATGCATCCTTGTTTTAGACCTATCTTCTGCTGGACTTTGTTTCATTTAAGTTCCTGGAGTAGCTCCAACTGCCAATAGAGGGTGTCGAATACCACACATCTGCACTCCCTTGCGTTGCATATGGCATGCTGAATTTCAGTCTTCAGTCGTGTACCTTTGCTTTCTATCAAAAACCTTCATCACCTCATCCCAGGTTCCTCTTGCTATTTGTCTATACACTGTCAACAGAGAGGAGTAGAAAGGGAATAAGCTGTCCTCTATCGCACTCTTTCCTATAAGTAGGAAAGCGCTAGAGGAGAGCTCACTCCCTTTTTACTCCCATATAAGGCGTATTCGTGTTTAGGGTGTGCAGCCCTCCTTTCTTTCTCTGATCAGATATGCTAATGCGATCGTCATCAGTCTGAAGCTTAATGATTCAAACTAATGATTCAGTGAAAACGCCGGGGCTGTCTTAATCTTACGGCCGCCCCCATTTCTGTTGGTGAAATGTAAACCCCGAAAATGGAATTCAAAAGTGCATGCAGCTGCCGTGCGTAAACTGTATAGTTACTGATATAAGTTTTTTGGATCAGACTGCACTCTCTCAAGAGCCACCGCTGCCGTTATTAATGTAACCAATACTAAACATGCATGCTGTATTTATACAAATGATCTCAGTCCCTCGTGGAAGTGCTAGCGTTCCGCAGAAGGCTCTCGGTCTGTGCGGTTCTGTTACGCGTAATACCGACTGTAAGGGCAAGTCGTTCACCGCGCCACTCTCTGTGGCGTAAGGAGCACACTACTCCCGCCAATCGCTAGGGGCTGCGGAGCTGCACCGCTCTTCTGCGGTTCTACGTCGGCTAAG